>NW_004949111.1:2707463-2708297 GCF_000317375.1 Microtus ochrogaster
AGAGACTATTTCACCCAACAGACAGAAAACACACATTTTTCTCAGCAGTACATGGAACCATCTCCAAAACTTATCACATCACATAGCACAAGTCAAGTTTCAATAAAAACAAAAAAGGGGGAGTAATTCTTTATGCTCTATCAGACAACAATGAAACAAAACTAGAAACTAACAATAAGAGAGACTACAGAAACTAAAAAATAATGGGAGACTAAACAACACATTTCAATGCACATTTGATTACCAAGAAATCAAAAAGAATATATAAAAATGCCCAGAGTTACATGATAATGAAAACACATCCTGTCAGAATTTCTGGGATGTGACTAAGGCAGGCAGTGTAAAGAAGAAAGTTTAAAGAGTATTTCTTTTTAGGAGCTATCATTTCTTTTTCCCTTCTCAAGCTCCCGGAACTGGGTAGAAAGATCCTATTGTATTAATAGGAGAAGTCAGAAATGTTTCATTTTTATCTTTTCTGCTTGTATGACATTCTTCCTCAGGATGGCCTACAAAATTTAGGATTTTTATTCACAGTTAAGTTCAATTATGTATTCAAACTGAAATTAAAGTGCACTAACATACATCTAAAGCTACAATGTCCTACTTTATGAGTTACTGTCTAAGCATTTTAAGTATTACAAAAAGGCTACAGTAAGCTTTAACTCATATTCTAGTAATATAATTTGTTGTGTTTTTAAAAACTCTATGTATGATTTTGTTTTTCTTCATCTCGGTTTCAGAAATTGAGATTTACTTATTTATTATAGTTTGAATCACAATGCAAATATTCTTTTTTTTAATTGAGAAAAGGAAAAAAAAGTTTCAGCATCCTCC
>NW_004949111.1:2708801-2715261 GCF_000317375.1 Microtus ochrogaster
TCCCTATCCTCAGCTGCCCAAGGAACTAACTGGGGACATCGCCTTGGGCTCCTGGGAGCCACTCTAGGTTCAAGTCTCTTGCCAACTTTAAGGTGGCTCCCTTAACTAAGAATTGTGCTTCCGTGAGTTTCAAGAGCAGTCTGAAATCATACATTGTATGTACTCATACTTTCCAGTCTGTCACTTTGTGAAGAAGTATGATGTGGGATTACCCTCCATATGCTGTGAATACGTTTTATTATCATTGGTTAATAAAGAAGTTACTTTGGCCTATGGCAGGGCAGAATACAGCCAGATTAGAAAAGATATAGAGAGAGAGTCAAGAAGATGCTATGTAGCTGCCAAAGAAGAAAGATGCCTCTGGAATCTTACTGGTGAACCACAGCCTTGTGTTGATACACATTTTAATAGAAATGGATTAATTGAAGTCAGGACCACGAAGGGTGCGCTCACCCACTGAGACGGTGGGGCTGATCTAATGGGAGCTCACCAAAACAAGCTGGACTGGGACTGATGGAGCATGTGATCAAACCGGACTCTCTGAATGTATTGGACAAGGAGGGCTGACTGAGAAGCCAAGGATAGTGGCACTGGGTTTTGATCCTACTGCATTTACTGGCTTTATGGGAGCCTAGTCTTTGTGGGATGCTCACCTTCCTAGACCTGGATGGAGGGGGGAGGACCTTGGACTTCCCACAGGGCAGGGAACCCTGACTGCTCTTTGGACTGGAGAGGAAGGGGAAGGAGAATGGGGGGAGAGGGAGGGAAATGGAAGAAGGGGAGGAGGTGGAAATTTTTAAGTAAAAATAAATAAATAAAAACGATGAAACAAATGTTAGCTTCCGCTAACATGCTGGGGAAAAAAAGATGTAAGAGTTAGTTAATGAGAAGCCCAAGCTAATAGATGAAACAGTGCTGTAACTAATACAGTTTCTGTGTGATTATTTAGATCTGGGCAGCTGGGAAATGAAAGCAGAGCCTCTGTTTACAGAAGTAACATTTCCATATACTTTAGGATCAATCAAATCTCAATATACCACGTTTATGTCTGTAAGCAGATACTTTTCCTAGAAAAAATAATGAAACATGTAACTGGAGAGATATCTCTGTTGTTAAGGGCCTCATTTATTGGCCACACTCTCCCAAGTTCTATTGCTAACTAGAGCAGTAAACAGTCTGGATCTGATATCCTATTTTGACCTTTGCAGGTAGCAGGCAATGCATGTTGTATATACATATATGTAGTCAAAATACTTACAGACTTGAAATAAAATAAATAAATCTAAAACTATAATTTTTACTGATAACATTTTTTGACACAAAATATCTGCCCTGATTTTATATTATATTTAAATAGCAACTAGTGTAGGTTTGTTTGTTTATTTATTTATTTATTTATTTATTTATTTATTTATTATATACAGTATTCTGCCTGCCTCTATGCCTACAGGCCAGAAAAGGGCACCAGATCTTATTGCACATGATTGTGAGCCACAATGTGCTTGCTGGGAATTGAATTCAGGGCCTCTTGAAGAGCAGCCAGTGAGTGCTCTTAACCTCTGAGCCATCTCTCCAGCCCTAGCATAGGTTTTTTTTAATTGAAAAGGATGATAATACAGTCTTTGAATAGTTCAAGGCTAAACAATTTCTTAAAGAAAAGCATGACAGTAAAGAATTAAAGAAATACTAAATTAATTTACACTACATTACAAATGAGTCAGTAAAGCTTCCAAAATTATTATTGTCATGACAATACTCAAGCTACAATACCATTTAACTTATTTATTTTCTTTACTAATAAAAAGAGCACATTTCTCTTCCTAATAGTAATATGATCATTATAAAGCAGGTATTCTTGCTGGCTTTCTTCTAAATGCCCCTGTCAAAATGAAGAATGTAATAGTCATTCATTCTGTGCCAAAATTTTCAGTAGACACTTTGATTTCTGTGGTATACTCAGAATAGTATCTGTGTGGTATTATCCTTCGAACTACTGGAATAAAGCTTATACTGTAGTCTAAGACATACTTTATTAATATTTTAACCTATTACAATAGTCTGACTTTGGGTTTTGACAAATTAATCATTGCATAAAAACAAATTAACTCTTGAAAGATTCACAGACGAAACTCTGATGCTTGTTACATGCTAGATTTTGTCTACAGCTTAATAACAAAATAAAGTCTTCTACCAAGCTGATTATGAAAGATAGATTTAATCTATTACACAAAATAGTGCAAGTATGAAATATAAAAATAAAATATTAAATTATATAAATGTATTTAGTTACCAGATCATGGTGTCACACAAATTTAATTGATCTTAATAATAAAAACCCAGAGTCAGATATTAGGGGGAGAAAGTTGAAAGATCAGAAAAGTTCTTACCTCTATAAAGTTCTCAGACTGAATGGGGTATTCTGTCTCTACAAGTCCTCAGACTGAATGCCATTTCTACAAAACCTTAGACTGAATCTTTAACTCCTGTCTCGTCTTGCCTTATAGTCCTCTCTCTGTCTAGCCATATCACTTCCTGTCTTCACATCCCTAGAGCTGGGATTAAAGGTGTGAGACATCACCACCCCTGACTTAGTTTATCTTTGAGATTGGATCAATCTAGTGTAACCAGGGAGGCCTTGAACTCATAGAAATTTGTCTGCCTCTGCCTCCCTAGTCTAGGGCTTAAAAGTACGTGCTACCTCTGCCTGTCCTCTATGGCTAACTACTGCAGCGAGCTCTGCACTTTGAATGAGGCAAGGTTTATTTGCTAAAGCACAAACAAAACATCACCACACCATCACTCTTGATGATGTGGAAATAGACTTGATATGCAAAAAATTGAGACAATAATTCAAATAGGGAAAATTGTTGCATTCTATTAAAGAGTTAAAAAGCTCTTCTCCAAACTATAAAAAAAGAGAAAAAAGTACTTGTTTTCCTAGCTAAGTGGGAATTATTGGGAGAGAATCCAGAATAGTGAGCTTTGCCTTGCTTTTTGTTATATAAAGCAGAAACACAAATGCCTGGAACAAAAGAAAAAATTTTTGTGTCAACTGCATTCTGTTCAGGAAGAGTACTTCCATATGAAAATATAACCTTTATAAAGCTACCAAGTTTAGGAGAATCTAAGGTGAGCTTTCAAGGAAGTGCTAAAAGCAGCCTTAACTTACACACCCAGTTTTAAAATCATTTGAAAACAATCTCAGAGAGAATACTTATGACATGTTCTTCTGGTTATTCCCCTCTCTTTCTGACTTCCTCTGTCTCAGTTTAGACACTACATAAATACATTGTTTCTGAAAGAACTGAAAACATGAAATTTAACCTGTAACTTATGTTTCTCATCATTCTAGGTATTAAAGTTTTATATTTGTTTTTTTTATCCCTTGTGAATGTGGAGTGTCTTCCTCAACAAATCTGAGACCTCATTTCATGTGATATCTTTATGGTCATTTGTTTATGGATTCCCTTTAAAATGTCCAGGTTAAAATATTGCATATGGGAGGCATCAAACCCTTAAACTCTTTTAGTATTGTGATGAAACGTATAGTAAAATTCCTAAACTAATTTTTCCAGTTTCAAAATTTTGGGCACTGTCAAACTTTTAATTATGGTTACTTTTATTTTTCAGGGTTATAAGAGGACTATAATTTAACAATTTCATTCAATTTCCCCATTTTGTAGAAAAGGCAAAGTTTCAAATTAGTTCTCTGCTATGCTCTTTCGTACAGATTTCAGAACAGCAAAAATATATTGTGTGTGGTTTCAGTCAATTTAAGGGGACTACTCAGAGTTAGTTTAACAGTAGTAATCAGAAATTTGGTATATCTGTTTATAAAGAGCTATAAAACAATATTTAAATGTATGTACATTTTCAGGGCTGGACATTTGGTAATTATGTATATAGGAATATGTTGAAATAGGAGCGGCAGGGCTGTGTCCCTAGCACCCTGGCCGCCTGGCTAGCTTATGCCCCGAAATAACAACACACAAATTGTATTCATTTAATTTAGACACTGCTTGGCCCTTTAGCTCTAGCCCTTACTGGCTAATTCTGATATCCCGATCAACCCATCTCTAATAATCTGTGAGCACCGGTCTTACCGGGAAGATTCTAGCCTATGTCCATCCTGGGTTGGAGCTTCATCGCGTGTGTCTAGCCATGCGAGGGGAGCATGGCGTCTCTCTGAGGCGTCTGCCCCCGAGAGGAGAGCTGTTGAGTCTCTGAGCTCACTTCCTCTTCCTCCCAGCATTCTATTCTGTTTACTCCTCCCACCTATGTTTTAAGCTATGAGGCCAAGCAGTTTCTTTTTATTGCTTAGCCAATGAAATCAACAGATTGATATATGACACTCCCACATCAGGAATACATATGAATGTATATGTACATATATGAATTACATCTATATATGTGCAATATGTATGTAACAACAAATTAATGAAAAAAGAGGGCATTAATTGAAAGAGAGTTAGGAAGGATATATGGAAGGGATTGGAATGAGGTAGGAGGAGAGAAATTATGCATCATACTATATCTCAAAAATAATATTTTTTAAAAATCCCCTTTACAGGGGCATAGTGAGTAATATAAATTACTAAAACTATTTTATATAAGAAAATATGTCTTGAAACAAGATGAAATTCTGATCTCCCATTTTTCTACTTTTGATTTATAACAATACATTTCTCCCCACTCACTTACTAAAGGAAACCTAACTGTGTGAGTAAACAAGAAACAGAAACTGACAGTTAGGTTCAAATGTGCCTATGTGTAAGATCTGGCCATGTTTTCTCAGGGTATGATTTTTAATTTTAAGGGAATATCAAAATTGCTAGGTTATCTATACACTGGCATCAGAGTAAACTTTTATTCATATGAATATGAAGGATAGGAAGACAAGGGCATTGGTACCTCTAGGAAGAAAACAATAATGAATTTAACATAGTCCATGGGAAAAATTAATGCAGTACCTCAAAAAAAGGTAATGGCAGAGAAAACATTTCTAATAATATTTTATTCTAGTTTCACAGAGACCAAGGAACATATCCATTGAATTCTATTTATAGATCTTGTTGAAGTGTCTATCTAAATATAGATTTTTTTATTTTTATTTATTTATTTAAAATTTCCAACTCCTCCCCTCCTCTCATTTCCCTCCCACTACCCCCTCCCCCTCCCGCTCCAGTCCTAAGAGCAGTCAGAGTTTCCTGCCCTGTGGGAAGTCCAAGGTCCTCCCCACTCCATCCAGGTCTAGGAAGGTGAGCATCCAAAAAGACTAGGCTTCCACAAGGTCATTCCATGCAATAGAATCAAAACCCAGTGCTTTTCAGTCAGCCCTCATTGTCAGCCTCATTCAGAGAGTCTGGTTTGATCACATGCTCCATCAGTCCCAGTCCAGCTGGCCTTGGTGAGCTCCCATTAGATCAGTCCCTCAGTCTCGGTGTCGCAGTCCTGACTTCCTTGCTCATGTTCTCCCTCCTTCTGCTTCTCATTTGGAGCTTGGGAGCTCAGCCCAGTGCTCCAATGTGGGTCTCTGTATCTATCTCCATCCATTGCCAGATGAAGGTTCTATGGTGATATACAAGATATTTATCAGTGTGGTTATAGGCTAAGGGGAGTCCAGGAACCCTCTCCTCTGCTGCCCATGGAACTAGTTGGGGAAGTCTCCTTGGACACCTGGGAATCCCTCTAGAGCCAAGACTCTAGCCATCCCTAAAATGGCTCCCTTGGTTAGGATAACTTCTTTCCCCACTCCCATATCCACCCTTCCTCCATCTCAATTATCCCATTCCACCAATCTCTCCCCATTCCTCCCTTTTTCCCTTCTCTTTCCCCATCTCCCCTTCCCCCCAATCCACCCCCACTCCCCTGCTCTCAACTTTTGCCTGGAGATCTTGTCTACTTCCAATATCTAGGAGGGTAAATATGTTTTTCTTTGGGTTCACCTTCTTATTTAGCTTCTCTAGGATCCTGAATTATAGGCTCAATGCCCTTTGTTTACGGCTAGAATCCGCTTATGAGTGAGTACATACCATATTCATCTTTTTGGGTCTGGGTTATCTCACTCAGGATAGTGTTTTCTATTTCCATCTATTTGCATGCAATGTTCAAGATGTCATTGTTTTTTACCGCTGAGTAGAACTCTGAGGTATATATGTGCCACACCTTCTTTATCAATTCTTCTATTGAGGGGCAACTAGGTTGTTTCCAGGTTCTGGCTATTACAAATAGTGCTGCTATGAACATAGTTGAACAAATGTTTTGTAGTATAATTGGCATCTCTTGGGTGTATTCCCAAGAGTGGTATTGCTGGATCCTGAGGTAGGTTGACTCTAAGTTTCCTGAGAAACTGCCACACTGATTTCCAAAGTGGTTGCATAAGTTTGTATTCCCACCAGCAATGGATGAGTGTTCCCCTTACTCCACAACCTCTCCAGCATAGACTATCATTGGTGTTTTT
>NW_004949111.1:2724309-2725242 GCF_000317375.1 Microtus ochrogaster
ATAAATAAATAACAAGAATAAGGAATTTTTATGAGTTATTAGATACTACCTCATTTGTATAGATATAATACCTTTACTTTGCTAATGTTGATAAATACATATGATTTTTAGAGAAGAATGTAGAAGTATAAAGACATGAAAAACACATATTGTCTAGATGACTTGTCCTTCGGGCTTTAGGACAATGAGATATCATAGTTGCACAAATGTTATAAGAGTAGCTAACTGCTTTTTGGTTGGGAATAAGACCTTGTCCATGAAATGGAATCTGTACCTGACAATGATACGGTGAACAAGAACTTGAAACTATATCATTCTGGGCACAGGAAAAAAATTGAAGACTACTATTCTGTTAAAATAACATATCAATGAAATAACTCCTAATGACATACTGCTATAGCCATAAATTAGGCCATCACTCAACACCCATTGGAGAAACTTCTTCTTGCAGTAGATTGCAATTAACACAGAGACCCACACTGGACAATGTGCGGAGAGTGAAAGACTTTGGAGCTCTTGGTTGTAAATGGGACATCTCTATCAAACTCCTATTCCCAAGTCTCAGAGATTTATGTGGAAGAGAAAGCCAAAAGGATTTTAAGACCCAGGGGTTATGGATGACTCCAAAGAAACAGTATTTCCAGAAACAACAGGCCAGTTGTGCACACAGATTCACAGAGGCTGTGACATGCCCAAGACCTGCATGGTCAAGCCAGATGGGGTTCCTTCACTGAGGGGTGTAGTGCATCCCTTTACTGAAGGTCATTTGCAAGTGATACTATATGGCAAAGGGAAAATTAATTTTCCTTAATGAAGTGTCACAATCCAGGGCAGACCCCCATGACCAGGAATGCTTGGCCAATACAAAACAATCTATTCTCTCTCTCTCTCTCTCTCTCTCTCTCTCTCTCTCTCTCTCTCTCTCTCTCTCCC
>NW_004949111.1:2725342-2732564 GCF_000317375.1 Microtus ochrogaster
TTTTTGTTTTGTTTGGTTTTAATTGTTTTTCCTTAAAAGGAGGATAGGGAGGTGGCATGTGGAAGGAGGTTAGTGAGGGGAAAAATATACTTAAATATTTATTTTATAAAAAATGCAATAGAAAGAAATAAAAAATGTATTGGAAATCCACAATGGATGACCCCATTAAGACTTCTAGTAATAGTGGAGAGGGTGCCTGAACCGGCCATCTCTAGTAATGAGATTGGTGACTACCTCGATTGTCATCAGAGAGCATTTATCCTGTGACTGATGGAAGAAAATGCAAAGATCCACAGCCAGTACTGGGCCGAGCTCTTGGAGTCCTGTTGAAGAGAGTAAGAGCCAAGGGTGTCAAGGTCACAAAGGAGGAACCTACAGAGACAGCTGACTTGAGCTCCTTGGAGCTCACAGACTCTGGACTAACAGCTAGTGAGCCTGCATGGGATGGACCTAGGCCTTCTCGATGTGGGAGACAGTTGTTTAGCTTGGTCTGTTGTGGAGTTCCCAACAGTGGGATTAGGATTTGTCCCTGCTGCTTAATCTGGCTTTTGAGAACTTAGTCCCCATGCTGGGTTACCCTTTCCATCCTTGATGCAGGAGAAAGAACTTGGTCCTGCCTCAACTTGATGTACCATGCTTGTTGACTCTCATGGGAAACATGTCCCTTTCTGAATGGAGACAGAGGAGGATGGACATGGGGATAGACCGGAGGTGACTGTGGAGGGGGAGGAGAGAAGGGAGGGGTAATTGCAATCGGAATGAAAAATAAATTTAAAAATTAATTGATAAAAAAAGTCCTGGAACCAAATGAAAATGAAAACATGATGTGTAAACCATTTTCCCCTGGGTATGTGTAGCAATCACTCTTCATCAAAAAAAGCCTCTCTTTACAACAAATGGAAGCCATCCCAGAAAACAAGTGGACACATGCAGAGATTAACAGATTGGGGTGGGCAGACCCAATGGATACATCTCCACCACACTTCCTGCATCTGTGGCTTGGAGAACATAACAGAAGAGGGGGCATAAAGATTATAAGAGCCATAACATCAGGAAGCCTGCTGTGAAACAGTCTCAGAGAATTTCTGCAAACAAAACTGGGATCATGGCAATATCAATAGACATGCAAACACAGAAGGGGGGAATCTCGTGGAATCACAACCCTAAAGAAAGCATGGCAGTCAACTGATGACTACCAAAGAGGGATAGTAACTGCCAGAGATGAACCTTCAACTGGGTGAACAATACAAAGTAGTCAGCCTGGAAATCATATACACACAAAGTAAAAGGCTTTAAACTACATAAAACTAATTACTAGAAAAATAAAAATAAAACACACTAGAGTTTTCATATGTTTTAATCATATTTTTGTTTTATTCAGGTATATAAAGCAAAGTTATATATACTGTGTATATGTATCAAAACATTACGTTTTGCCAATTAAATACATTGAATCTTTTTTGAATCTTAAGAATGAACCTTTAGCCAAACACATGTTGGCAAGTTTACTTTTAGTCTACCTTTGAGCAATATTTTCTGTTAACATTTATGGATAAACATTGAAGGTGTTTTGTTACCTGGTGTAAGCACAGCAGAAAATGAAACACTCTGCATGATTTCATTTTTGTGTGCAATGTAAAAAAAACTCAGTTTATCCTGCCAAGTATATCAGAAGAATATAGCATATATGTAAGCAGAAATTATGACTATTGAGTCCCAAAAAAGTTAATGTTAAATTATAAAGCTTTAAAAATCCCCAAATTAATGTTAAATTTGCACAGTATATAAATTCAGAAATGTGAGGTTATCAGTACTTTAAAGAAAATAAATTACATGTAACTTTAAAATGTCAACAAAATAGAAAATATAACCCAATAAATACTGAGGTGGCCATCTATTTTGTTGATGAAGCATCATTCATCACTAGTTTTATGGCCAAATATACTATAATATTTTTGTTATAACTTCTGTTTTTAATTTACAAGCTCCAGAGACATACATGATCACTTGATTCTTACTATCAAGAACTTCACCTTTCCACAATGAATATGGAACCAGAAGAAGATGGGTACCTGGCTTATACTCAACTACTGAGACTTTTCTGAGATAAATTTTAAAAGGCAAGTGTTTTAGTGTTTAGATTTCTATTGCTGTGATAAAAAACAATGACCAAAAACAAGGTGGGGAAGAAGGCATTTCTCTTGTTTACCCATCTGAATGACAGTCCATCATGATGGAAAATCAGGGCAGGAACCCAAGGTAGGAAACTGGAGGCAAAAACTGAAGCAGAAGCTATGGAGGAATACTTCTTACTGGCTTGTTCCTTGTGCCTTGATCACCTTGATTTTTCATACTGTCAGGACATCCTGCCCAGGAAGAGCACTGCCCCTCATGAGCTCAGCCAGCTCGGCCTACACACATTAATCATTAGTCTAGAAAGTACGCTACAGACTTGCCTTCAGATTTGAGATTTGATGAAGGCATTTTCTCAGTTGAGGTACCTCTTCCTAAATAACTCTGGTTTGTGTCAAGTTGACAAAACACACACACACACACACACACACACACACACACACACACACACACCACAGCAAGTGATCTTTACTGGAAGGTAATTTGCCTGAGTCAAGAGAATTATGCCGCTGCATTTAACTTCCCAGTAGAAAGAAAGATTCTAGAGCTACTGAGGGCTGCCCCATTCTGAAAAAAAAATGAGTGACATAATAAAGGCAGAGCTAAATATATAAAAATATATAATGTAAACTCTACAAGCATTGTTTGAGTCACAGTCCTTAACATTTATTTACAGAAGGCAATAAATTCTCCTTTAAGGAGTTTGATTTTCTTATATTTTTGGTTGTTAGCCTAGCTTTTCATGGCTGAATCATCTCTCCAGCCCAAGAGTTTGATTTTCTCCCTGAGAAGATGAATTATCATTAAGTTTGTGAAGATTAATAAATTACAAGTTTTGTGTACTTGTATCTTACCCTAGTCACTGTAGTGTTCTGAAAGAAGGAACCTGGAAAACTTCAAAGGCATCTAAATATTTAGAACAAAGTAGAATGCTTGCACAGAACAAGCTGAACATCTCAGCTGACAGAATTAGGAGATAAAGGACACTAGAGGCAAGTAAAAACTACTTCTCTGTGTTGGGGGAATGTGGGAAACAATGTACATCATGTTCTCCTCTTTCAAAGGCAAATCATCTGAAACAATTTAAACTGGCTAAGAAATCCTCTTAGTAAATAATGGGGAATATTTTCGTGAACTTAAAAAATTATCTAAAAAACTTACGTTTACTTTTTGGAATCCATCATTATACTTAGAAGTTGTATTTTGTGTTTTATTTTTATTTGCGTGTGTGCATGTGCATATATGTGCATAGTTGTATGAGTGTGTGCACTTGGGTATGAGAGTGCAGAGGATTGTAAGTACCTGTGTACACATGAAGATCAGATTACAGCTTCACTTGTCATTCTCCAGGTGTCTTCTACCTTTTGTTTGAGACAGGATCTCTTCTTAGCCTAGAACTTAACCACAAAGTTAAGCAAGGTTAGCAAGGTTCTGGCCATTCACCTTATTCAGCTTCCCATCTCACCACCGCTGTAATTATAGGTGCTTACTACTATCACACTTGTACTTTGTCTGGGCTCTTGGCATCTGTATTCAGGTTTTCATGTTTGAAAGGCAGGTGCTTTGAGGGGATACAAATTAGAAAAGATGAAGGCCAAATATCTTTATTTATAGATCATGTGATAGTGTACAAAAGTGACCCCCAAAATTCTACCAGGACTTCTACAGCTTATAAACACTTGCAGTGAAGTGGCTGGATGCGAGATTAGTTAGGAAGGGAGAGGAGCAGAGAAAAATGTATAGCTCAATAAAATTGATAAAAAAATATTAAGTTAGTAGCCTTCTTACATAAAATGATAAATGGACTTAGAAAGAAATTGGGGAAGCATCATTCACAATAGTCTCAAATAATATAAAATATCTTGGGGGTAACTCTAATGGAGCAAGTGAAAGACTTGTATGATAAAACTTTAAGTCTTTGAAGAAAGAAATTGAAGAAAATATCAGAAGATGGAATGATATTCCATGCTCATGGATTGGTAGATTGACATAATAAAAATGGCAATCCTACCAAAAGCAACATACAGAGTCAAGTCAATCCCAATTAAAATTCCAATGAAATTCTTTGAAGACCTTGAAACGACAATTCTCAACTTCATGTCAACAAACTTCAGCAAAAAAAATCCATGATGGCTAAAACAACCCAGAAAACAAACAAACAAGCAAAAATAAAACTCTCCAACTTTTGGAAGTAGCACCATCCCTGATTTCAAGTTGTATTAGATAGCTGTAGCAATAAAACCCTCTTGGTATTGCCATAAAAACAAAGATTGATTAATGGAATTCAATCAAAGACCTACACACCTATGTGATGTGGGATTCCCTCTGTATAATGTAAATATGATTTATTCACATTAATTAAGAAAGAAGCTGTTTTGTCCTATAACAGGGCAGAATATAGCTAGGTTGGAAAGCCAAACCTAATACAAGGAAAAAGAAGGTGGAATCTGAGAGATGTCAGAAGTCACTGAAGAAGGATCAGAGACCCATTGCCATTGTTCTTGAGTTCTCAGTAGTCCCCATTGTCTGATCCTACTGCACGTAATGGCTTTGTGGGAGCCTAGGCAGCTTGGATGCTCACCTTACTAGAAATGGATGGAGGTGGGGGTTCCTTGGACTTCCCACAGGGCAGGGAACCCTGATTGCTCTTCGGGCTGAGGAGGGAGGGTGACTTGATTGGGGGAGGGGGAGGGAAATGGGAGGCGGTGGCGGGGAAGAGACAGAGATCTTTAATAAATAAATAAATTAAAAAAAAAGAAGTCACTGAAGAAGCAAGAGGTGAGGTAACAAGCCAGAAGTCTCATAATAAAATACAGAATAATAGAAATGGGGTAGAAATACTTTAAAAGTCGAGTATTCTCCTGTAGTCATTTTCCTCTCTCCTGAATATGCACACATGCTGATGGTACAACTAGAGAAACAGGGAAAGTGAGACATATATACACTGAATTTTTTGTCATTAAATTCTGTGAAATAAGTAATGTTCTTATTCTTATATTTTCATAAATGTTTAATAAATGGAAAACTTACAAGGAAAACAAATCAAAATGATATGCTTTATATGGTGGAAATTGAAGTCCAATACAGAAAATTTTGCACCAACTATTTCACTTACTTTTATAAACAATTATCCGTTAAAACTAGACACTATTGTACCATTTGAAAATACTACGTATAGCCTCTATGTTAGATGAGAACTACTTTATATTTTCTTCCCATGGTGTCACCTCATTCTTAGTGTAAACATTTAACTAAACAGAAAACCAGTGCTTTAAGTATATCAAGAAAAGTACTAGATATTCAGAATACATAGAATTCATATTTTATATTATAAAAACATTAATGCAAAGAAATAAGTTTAGATTTATCCTCATTAAATCACAGCCACATAGGCCTTTACTTCTACTCTTCAAATATATCTCTATCTTAACGACTTACTGTTTTTGAAGATTTATCCCAGTTCTTTAAGTGAAAGAATGAACCTCATCCTTTGTATGTTTATGACATCTTGTCTATCCTTTTGTTATAGGTATTTATTGTGTTTGATATTATGAATTATTTGCCAGTTTAATGGCACATAATTTGCCAGTGTTCAGAAGGCAGAAGCAAGGGAATTACAAATTTAAGACCAACCTGGGTTAAAGAGTGTGATGATTAGTTTTCTTGGTTGTCAATAGGACTAGATATGAAATCACTTAAATGCAAACTTCTAAAAAAGCCCTATAAGGTATTTTCTTGATTACTTTATTTAAAATGAGATTACCTATCCTAAATGTGGGTAGCACTTTCTGATATTTGCTCAGATAGAATGAAGTACAAAGAAAAGGTTTTTGATTTTTGTCTAGGTGCCTTTGTGTCTCACTGATATTTCATCTACCCTGTTGCTGCTACCATGGCTATGATTCATTGCTGTCATTGGATCAGAGCTTCTTTCACCTTTTCATGTGAACTGAAGATAAGCACCTCTCCAGGCATTCTCCATGTCTTCAGTGACAGTCTGGGATTGCTGAGGCATCCAGACTCGTGATTAAATGCTCATGTGTACTTAACCTCTACAGTCTGAAGACAGCTATCACTGGACTACTCAGATTGTAGCATGCAAGACAATCTAATAAATCCCCTTTAAATAAATATTCATTCTCTTAATTCTACTTCTCTAGAGAACTTTGACTAATGCACATAGAAAAGCATAGGTGGAAAGCAAATGACAACCCAACTAAACAAAATAAAATATATTTCTTTCTTTTAGAAAATACATTAATTTCTTATTCATAATTATACAGTGTGCTGGTATCTTAGGAATAGCAATTCTTACTCTATGTAGGCTTTATGCTTATCAACTTTCCATTCATATTTTATGTATATAACCAAAGAAGCAAGATAGACACAACTTTTAAAGGATAACCTCAGGGATAAAACACTGCAGCAGAAACAAAGAAAAACTCAAAACTTTCTTTGACCTAAACCTTAGAATATTAGTTTAAATACTTGTTTCAAAAACTAGTCTTTAAGAGAATGAAAATCTATATTACAATGAGATGTTGTTTCACTCCACGACGATCGCCAGAATTAAAACATCAGGTGTGAGAAATTGGAACCCTTACACAATTCTTGTGTGACAGATAAATGGTAAAAATCACTTAATAGAAAATTCTGGAAGTTTCTTGCCAACCCTTAATGAAGATATCTTCTTCCCTGCTCCTATATCAGCCCTTTCCCCATCTTCACCCTCCCACTCCCCCAAGCTTTCTCCAGTTTTTCCTTTCTCCCTTCATTCTCCCCTTCCCCCATCCCTATCCTCACCCCTACCCCCACCCCCATCCTCCCAACTTTTGCCCGGCAATCTTGTTTGCTTCCAATTTCCAGGAGGATATATAAGTTTTTCTTTGAATTCACGTTGATATTTGGCTTCTCTAGGCTTGTGAACTATAGGATTAATGTCTTTTGTTTATGGCTAGAGTCCACTTATTAGTAAGTACATACCATATTCATCTTTTTGGGTCTGGGTTATCTCACTCAGGATAGTGTTTTCTATTTCCATCCATTTGCATACAAAATATAAGATGCCATTATTCTTTACCGCTGAGTA
>NW_004949111.1:2732844-2735249 GCF_000317375.1 Microtus ochrogaster
ATTTTAGCCATTCTGACAGGTGTAAAACGGTATCTCAAAGTTATTTTGATTTGCATTCCTCTGATTGTTAAGGAGGTTGGCAAGAGACTTAGCTCTAGAGGGGATCCCAGGTGTCCACGGGGATGTCCCCAGCTAGGTCCTTGGGCAGCAGAGCAGAGGGTGCCTGAACTGGCCTTGCCCCACTATCACACTGCAGCATAGAATCTTCGTCCGGGACAGAGACCCTCATAAGAGCAACGGACTGAACTCCCAAGGTCCAGTCGAAGATCAGAAGGAGGGAGAAGATGAGCAAGGAAGTCTGGACTGTGGAGGGGTTGGTCCACCCACTGAGACAGTGTGCCTGTTCTAATGGGAGCTCACCAAATCCAGCTGGACCAGGACTGAATGAGCTTGCATTCAAACCAGACTCTCTGAATGTGGCTGACAATGGGGGCTGACTGAGAAGCCATTGATAAAGGCACTGGGACTTGTTTCTACTGCACGTAATGGCTTTTTGAGACCCTAGTCTATTTGGATGCAAAGCTTCCTAGGCCTGGACATGGGGGGGGGAGGGCGTTGGACTTCCCACAGGGCAGGGTTCCCTGCCCTCTCTTAATGAGGGAGGGGGAGGGAGGAGGGGGAGTGGGGAGCGGGAGGGGAATGGGAGGAGAAGAGGAATTGTAAATTTTTGAATGGAAAAATAAATTAAATAAAATAAAGTTTTTCAAGCCATTAAACACATTCAACACATAACTATTCACTTTATACAACAATAATGAAAATAGGCCCATTGAAAAGACTTTTTCACAAATTTTATAGTTGTATTATTCTTAATAGCCACAGATGAAACACTTCAAAGTCCGCTAACTGATGGGTGAATAAACAAGCTGTGGCGTGTCGACACAATGGCATAATGGCTGAACATTAAATTCATTATGCTAACATGAAAGAAGCCAATAGAAAATGACCAGGAGAGAAAGCCTATACAGATAAAAAGTAAACTAGTAATTATCTGAGGCTGGGGGACACTGACAGAAGAAAAGGTTATAGATAAAGAATACACTTTCTAAAAATGGTGTCAGTGGTGTCACTAATATATTAAAAACCATTGAGTTATTTATTTAAATGAGTAATCTGTATGTTTTCTTTGAGCTTTCAATGTAAAAATAGAGTATTTGGAGCTGGAGTATATTTTCAGTTCTAATTCAGTCAGTGCTCCCCAGAAGAATCTAATGTAGCATTATAATTGCATTAGACATATTCATGTATATAGTGTCAGCCCTTCAGTTGTGCAACCTCTGTGTCAACTTCCACTCATGATGGTTCTATTATTGTTGGACAATTCTTCTATTTTAACTCCACTCCTTCAGTGATGAGATGGCCTAAGCTATCCTATCATGCCTGGGCAACAGAGATTGGTCTATATTTGGATACTTGGCCTAAGTTAATGTCCTGAATATTTTTTCATTTGTATGATTAGGTCCATTATCTATCCTTTTGATTTTATAATGCCTTTGTCTTTTTGCTAAATTCCTAAATTATGGAATTCCTAAATTATGGATAAAGAATAAAGGAGAGGAAGAAAAAGAGGCAAGCTTATTTATTCCCATAGTTCTTTCCGTGCATAATTGCTATGAATTGGCTATTCCATAATTCTGGAGTCAGGTGGCCATCTCCATTTTCTCCATATGGCTTCCCTGTCTGTGAGCAAATAATTTTTTAAACATTTTACTCTGCCTTCCATCAGGATGATAATGTTGCCCTTCTTTCCTTCATTATGACTGTACAGTCCTTCATTGTTTTCCTTCAATCTTGCCAACAAATTGCAGAGATTAAAAAAAAGAGAGCATGTGATTTTAAACTCTCTCTCTCTCTCTCTCTCTCTCTGTGTGTGTGTGTGTGTGTGTGTGTGTGTGTGTGTGTGGTCGTGTGTGTGTCCGCATCCTGGAGTGCATGTGGAAGTCAGGAATAACTTTTGGAGCTGGGGTCTGAAAATCAAACCAAGATTTTCAGGCTTGTGTGAGAAATGTTTTGGCTTTTGCTTTTTGCTTTTTTCCCTTTGAGCCATTTCTCTGTTCTCACACATGTGATTTTCTACAGCAAGGTTAGGGTAAAAAAAAATGAAAAGAAAAGGATGCTTTTTGTCAGAGAAAACAATTTTAACAAAGACCTGGAGACATACAAGCATTCAGCAACTAGTGAACAGACCACCTTTCCTGAACCATACTGTAAAGGTAGGGAAGTAGCAAAACTAGATAAAGCTGGAAATTTGAAAGTAAAATTTACTAAAATACTTTAGAAGGATTGAGGGGCCTAATTTCTTTCGCATAAAATAATTCTCTCAATGAGGTAGCATGATTCAAGTACTATTTTAAAATGGGTTCTAGTGCTTGGTTTTTGGAATTTATGTGTTGCTAAATAGAAAT
>NW_004949111.1:2735349-2737659 GCF_000317375.1 Microtus ochrogaster
ATTATATGAATATTTCTGTGAGGAACTGTATAGTAATTTAGTTGTATTGCTAACAATTCCACTAGAGGCAGCTCTATTGGCAAGAGGTCTTAAATCTATGCTTCCCCTGGATAGACAATCTGGTCCCATGGAGATCTTCATAAAGTTGTTTTTGCATTCTCATGTAACTGAGAATTGGTTTTTCTAAGAGTAAGTGATCCTGAGAGGAATTAGGTGATGAAAACTGTAATACCATGGATGATCTGTTTTCTACAGTCACATTATGCCATTTCCACAAAGTCCTGTTTGAAGAATAGTCATTCCGGGTTGATGTGTTATAGTGGACTATGTAAGAGCATCAATCCCATGATATGCAGACCAGGGAATCATCTTGGAAGCTGGCTGCCATTGTATCTACATGTTTATTTGATAAAAAATTGTAATTCAGATATTGTAAAAGGGCAGTAAGGATCGTGACTGAAGTTTCCATTAATGTATTTTCATGGCTTTATAATGTTGTATGCACTGGATACTTCTATAGTACTTTTTACAGTAGCATTTTCATTCTTTTTCTGAAAAACCAAGGAAACTGCTTATTTGTCTTTATACTCTAATATTATTTTGATACCATTGTTTGTAGAGTTTTGAACGGTAGATTAAATTATATTTAGTTGTTATAGTTGAACCATTATATAATGTGATATTAGTATGATGCAAATATATCATTTTAAAATCCAAACCAAATATTAATAATTAGAGAGACTGGAGACAATTTAATTGTAAAGTAAATGTTTAGTAAGCATGAGGTCCTGGGTTTGATTTCCAGTATCATGGAATATCACAAAATTATGGAGTATTTCCATATTTGAGATTTTTTACTTTGTGAAACCAAATAGAGAAAACTTACACATTTTATACTTTGAGGATAACACATAAGGAAATAATTTCTTAAACAATGAAATGCAAATTAATAATGTTTATATTTAATCTTTGCAATGTGTATTAACTATATTTAGGGAATTCTGATTAATTGGAAGTTAATTTGATAAAATATTAAGAACTATGCATTTGGACCACTGAATATTCAGATTAATTATGTTGGTATGCATTTCTCTTTGCTTCTAATGCCAAGGATCTATTGGCAAAATGAATGCCTATTTTGTGGTCTGTTATGCAGAAAACATTTAATCTAGTGTTTGATGTACTCTGTTAAACATTCCTTATTAAATGTGCTTATTCATCCATGCAGAATCGGGTATGCTGCTTTCTGTTAATATGACATTATAATTAAATAGCTAAAATAAGAACAGCAAGCTTTTTAGCAAAAGTTCATGAAATTCCCACAAAATTATTCATAGTTTTATGTTTTGTTTGCTTTGCGAGGACCATGAAAATGCAAATGTGTTCCAAATACTTCTGTATTGAGCAAGATGACAAATACAATAGTACAAGTTATCATTTTGCTACTAAAACTGGCACTTTAACATATTTTTTGTATGGTGTAATGATTGCTTCTGTGACATTGATTACCTTATAAAAACAGAAAGGTACATGCATTTGAAGAATGATGTTCATAAACAGAAAATAGGTAATTGTTAAGTATTTTTATATATTTGAAATGAAAAGATTGAAGCTGATTCTAACTACACAAACTTTATAAATTTTGAAATCCTTCTTTGGTAGACTGTATTTTTCTCTAGTTTTAACTATGTTCTGTTATTCAGCACATTTGTGTTTGAAGATTTTTATCATCACCACAAACAGTAGCTTCACAGAAGAAAGATTTCAATTCAAGAAAGCCAGGACATTAATTCTGCATTAACTATAATTTCCTTTTTAAATATGTAACTTGCAATACTGTGTTGTGTAAGCTTCTTTTTGTAACACTAGTGATTATTGTTTATAGTATGAGATGCACATTACTACATACTACTATTTTTTAGCGAGTTTTCTTAAACTTAAAGACCTCAAAGTGACAGTGATTCATCTGACACTGATGATTTTGCTTATGTGGAAAGAAGTGTTTTGTTAGTTTCACAGTTTTAATATGGTGACAATGGGCTTCTGTGGTGATGGGTTTAATAGATGTGTGCATATGTTAGGAAAACTATGCGATTGTTTGATCATAAACTCTACTAATGCTGTTATCTGTGAAAAGTATGCTGGTGTGGGAGCACATTCTGCTCCTTTAGCCAATAGCCTTTAAGATACCAGCCCACAGGGGCGTGGTCTCTTATACTTTTAAAAGCAGCCAGAACTGTGCTTCCAGCTCCCATTCCAGCTGCTAGACTCTCTGTTTCCTGTTTGCAATGAGAGGACTGTTGTTTGGGA
>NW_004949111.1:2738029-2740057 GCF_000317375.1 Microtus ochrogaster
AACAGAAAAGGGAAGATGATGTAGGAAGTCCTTCTGTCTATGTGTTGCTTTTATTGGTTAATGAATAAAGAAACTGGCTTGGCCAGATAGGGCAGAGTAGAACTAGGTGGGGAAAACTAAACTGAATGCTGAGACAAAAAAGGCAAAGTCAGAAAGAAGCCCTGTAGCCCCACTGGAGGCAGACATCGGAATTTTACCCAGCAAGCCACAGCCCCGTGGCGATACACAGATTAATGGAAATGGGTTAAATTAAGATGTAAGAGTCAGCCAATAAGAAGCTAGAGCTAATGGGACAAGCAGTGATTTAATTAATACAGATACTGTGTGGTGGTGGTTATTTCATGACTGAGCAGCCAGGAAGAACCAAGCAGCCTCTTACAACATGCTTGCAGTATATATGTATTTGTATTTGACTTTCATTTTTTCTTAATTGAGAATTTTATATTGCATACACGATGTTTCAATCGAAGCCACTCCCAGTTCTTTACTTCCAATTTTCCTCTATCCTCATATTCTCAACTGTTTGTTCTCTATTTCTTTCTCTCCTTCTCTCTCCTTCTCTCTGATTCTCTCATAAACCTACTGAATGCTCTTCATTCTACCTTTATGTGCATGGGAGTTGTACTTTCCACTGGAGCATGGGTAACCTCTTAGTGGGCACATATCTAAAGAAATCTGATTCCGCTTCCTCAGAAGCCATCAGTTGTCAATAGATTCTCAACCAGGAGTAGTACTTCATGAGTACTTCTTTGTCCACGCTTGTGTTTTGGCTTGTTTGATCTAGTGCATGTAGTCACATGAGCATGCAGTGCCTATCATATCAAGCAAATAATGTTTAACTGTTGATGTCTACTACTTATGCCCCTAACCATCCCTTTCTTCTGCAATGATTGAACTTTGGGCGCAGGACTGTTGCACACATTTTTTTTTTAGAGTTTAAGGTTCCATAGATTTATTTTCTGTACACTGATCTGTTGGCAGAGGTTGCTCATTCATTCCAGGATGCCTAGACCTGAAAAAAAAGAAACTATATTATTTGCAATACAGTTTGACCAATAGATTAAGTGTATTCATGCTAGCTTTTACATCTTAAATTAACCCATTTCTATTATTTTGTGCATCCCCATGAGGTTGAGGCCTATGGCAAGGTTCCAGCAGTTACATGGCATCTCTCTGATTCCACCTCTTTTCATGCCAGCATTCAGTTTAGTTTTCCCACCTAGATCTATTCTGCCCCCACACAGGCAAAAGCAGCTTCTTTATTCATTAACCAAAAAAGCAACACACATACAGAATTGAACCCCACGTCACCTTCCCTTTTCTGTCTAAATAAAAAGGAAAGTTTTAACTTTTTTTTTTTTTATTTTCGAGACAGGGTTTCTCTGTAGCTTTTTTGATTCCTGTCCTGGAACTAGCTCTTGTAGATCAGGCTGGCCTCAAACTCACAGAGATCCGCCTACTTCTGCCTCCTGAGTGCTGGGATTAAAGGCATGGGCCACCACCGCCCGGCAGAAGGTTTTAACTTTAATACAGTAAAGTTACATATAACAAAACAAGTATCAAACAAAAAATAGTTATATTTATATATATTTTATCTTTTCATACCAAAAATTATAATTATAGCTATTTGATTTTAACTCCACCAAAGACCACAGGATATAATATTACCTAAGTTAACAGGAAGTACATTATAAACAACTTTCAAAACTCTAGAATTCACAGAGACATCTCTCTACCTGGACAGTCACCCAAAGTTCTTCTGTACTGTTTCAGTAACCATCTTTAGCTTACAGGCCCATAGTATCTGACAGACTTTCCCATGAAGCAGGGAATTTGAAGATCTTTTATGCTTTGTACTGGCAAAGTTTATCAGTTTCTTTTTTCTGTGTCCTGGAAAACGTCTGACAGTTCTCTCATAAAGCAGGAACCTTGAAGTACTGTCTCATGTTTTTTTTTTTTTTGGTATCTGTAGCAGTCATTTTTCTGTGAGTCCCGCATATCCCATTCATAGAGCATAACATGAAGCAA
>NW_004949111.1:2747208-2764888 GCF_000317375.1 Microtus ochrogaster
GATTTATTCATTTCTTCTATCTTTTTGTTTGTGATCTCTAATTGCTTATGGCAGCAGTTTTTCACCTCTTGTTTGAGGTCCTCTATTAATTTCATATAATTCACTTTTGATTCGATTTCTTCTAATTCTTTTGGGGTAGGTTGTACAATTCTTCTTATTTTGGGATCCCTGGATTCTGGTGATGTCATGTTGCCTTTCAGGTTGTTGGAGGAATTCTTGCATTGGCGCCTTCCCATCTCTTCCTTCAAATGGAGCCAGGAGAGGCCTGGTGTCTTGGTCCTGACTTTGCTGTCACTGACTCTCTGAGTGTATCTCCTTAGTGTAGTAGCAGGAGCAGTTCCGGTCCAGATGAAACTCCTCAGCACCTGGACACCTGGTAATCCAATGACCCGTGGACAAAAGGGCGAACTTGGGCGGCAGGGAGGTGTAGAGTAGAACACAGGAGACCCTGCCATGCAAGCTGAAGGTGCCTGCACTCCCTTTGGGGGTCCTTGAGGCCTGCTGGGTAGGCAGGCACTCACAGCTCTGGGTGAGTAGCCTTAGTGTAGGAGCAGAAACTTGTTCCTGAGCAAAGGACCTTGCAGACCATGCAGCTTGGGGGTGGGTCGGGGGTCGTTTTTAAGAAAGACAGCCCTGCAGCAGGAGCTGGGGGAGGGAGGTTTGTGCTCTCTTCTCGGACAATCCGCCCCTGGATAGCACATGCTCACCCGTCCAGATGGAGCTCCTCAGCACCTAAACAGGGAAGGCTGGTAGCCCAATGAGCAGGGGACAAAAGGAAGAATGTGGCAGGCAGGGCGGGGTCCAGTAGAGCACAGGAGACCCTGTCAGGCAAGCTGAAGGTGCCCATGCTCCCTTTGGGGGTCCTTGAGGCCTGCCAGGTAGGCAGGCACACACTGTCCTATGGGTGGGTAGCCTTATTGTAGGAGCAGAAAGCTGTTCCTGAGCAAAGGACCTTGCAGACCATGCAGGCTGGGGGGTGGGTCGTGTGTAAGAAAGATAGCCCTGCAGAAGGAGCTGGGGGAGGGGGTTGTGCTCTCTTCTGGGACAATCTGCCCCTGGATAGCACACACTCACCTGTCCAGATGAAGCTCCTCAGCACCTACCCCATTGTCCTCTTGAAGTAGATTGGTGCTGCCAGGCACAGATGTGTCTCATTATCATGAAAAGTCCTAAGTTTTTAAAACATTTTAAATGCCACATTCTGTAAGTCTTTGAAATGTTTGAAGTATACCTATCCATGTGAAATATATCTCTATACATCTAGAAAACCTAGCTAACATGACTATAATTAGACTATTATGGATGACTATCTTTTAACCTATATTTCTTAATTATACATTACATTTTTAAATGAGTTGCACAAACACAATACCTTAAACAAGAACAGAAATACATATAATAAAATTGACTGTCAAGTTGTATCAATACACCAAGAATGCAAAGTCTTTCATTTCTATAGCATATCCCCCTTTAAATGTAAACAAACATTTATAAACCATATTTCAAAATTTTGTCTGTGAATTAATCACTATGTACTACAAAAAGAAATTTCTCTGATGACGGTTGAGAAATGTGCCAATTTAGAATTTCAGGGGCATTTAATACTATGACATTTAGAAGAATAATGATATTGGGTTCTCCCCTAAGGCCTATGCCACATACTTCATTTATAGGACATGAAGAAATGAAGGTTATACTGATTTAATAGCTTTATTTCTAGTGAGTAAATTTCACAGTGCAAAAGGGTTCTATTTATGCTACCAGAGGAAAACATTGTGTAAAACAAATAAACAATAACAAAAAAAAAAAACCCAGAAAAAGCCTGCTGTGAACCTCTTAGCTACAATAATGTCTGTCCTGGCAAGATATGGCCACTGGTGCAATGGTGGCATCAATGTTATGGGAGTAACCAACCTCTTTCTGATTGTATTTAGGTGCTGGTTCACAAGATGGAACTCATGCCTGGTATAGTCAACTATGCCTCTAACCCTTGCAGTATTTTTTAAATAGAAATCTGGTATGAGTGTTTAATATGGTTTAGGAGTAGAAGAAAAATATGTGTTCAGGATGATTCTTGATGTTTTGATTTCAGTGAGTAATAATTATAGGATGACGAGACAGTTTGCAAATGCAGTTGGAATATTTTGGAGCTCAGTACTGGATATACTTAGAAGAGATACTAAGTAAGGAGTTAAATGTGGTAATAGAATTGAGAAGAAATATCCTAGGGAAAAGCCTATTCAATTACTGATTTGTAGATAGTCTATTCATAGTGGAGTATACTTTTAAACACACAAAAAAGTAAGGAATTATTGTTTTTCAACTTAGAAAAACTTTATATATAAAATTTGAATCATGGTGATTTAATAGGCACTCATTTCTTAGATAGTTATTCATTGTGCTGTGATTTATCAAAATATTTGAGCTCTCAAAAATAGATGTCCTTGAAACAATAGCCAGTTATTTATTTGTTTTGTTCTATGCCATTTCCTGACATTGTCAACTTCAGTAATATTAATTTGAATAAAGTGTAAACAATGTTTTAAGAATAAGACACTTTATCATTTATTTCTTAATAAGGTTTATATTTTGAATACAGTGATTTTTTTCATGTATGCTATCTTTATTGCATATATACATGAAAACATGATATGATTAGGAAAATGCAACTAAACTGGTTGGTAATATTATCTTCATGAAGACCATACTTTCTATCTTCAGGGAAAAAAAACAACTAAATATGGGGCAAGACAGAATGGAAAGTCAGCAGACCTTCTGAAGACAAGAGTTTTTTGCTTATTATTTGTTCTTATCTGAGCATTTATAATACATACACTATAATGCATACACTATAATACATTAACTCATTAGAAGATTAAGTTTTAAGTAATAAATATGTAAATGACATCTATAGCTACACTGTGATTGTTAGAAAATTTTCTGAAATAATGGAAAGTTACTCATATTTAGAGGAATCCTATATAATGTACAAATACTATGCGCATACATGAATGTATACACATATATCTCCCAAGGAAAATTCAATGGTGTTATTTGTATTCTATCTTTCAGTGGTTTTGGAAAGTTTCCTGTATTTACTTTGACTGTTTTAATTTTTATTTCCATTGACATATCAGGCACCTCACATATAACATTTAATTTAGTTCTGATAATAATCAAAACTTTCTTGTCATAGCAAGGCAAATGTTGTAGTGATTCACTGAATAATACATTGTATTTAAGGAATCTATTTTTCAGGAGACACATATTCCTCAGTGGATTATACCACAAGAGAACACTATACTATAATGATATAATCCATGCATAAAACTTAGAAAACTATAATATTGATAATGGTTGTACCAAATGTAACAAAATGCAGAAAATATCTAGCAATATCCATTTTAAACCAGTTCTCATGGAACTTTTAAAATTAAGAAATGAACGATATGTCTTAAAAAGTAAAGGTACTTAACTGTTGCAGGGAGATATAAATGTGAAAATGACTCAGTCTTTGTCTTTAGAGTACTCAGTATCTGCTAAACAAGTCAGGATTAAATTCAGGAAATAGTTGTTGAATTCCTACTGTTGAAACAAGTTTTGGTTCAGTGTCCTGAGGAACATGACTTAATCCCTGTCATAAAGGCTTTTTATATATATTTTATAGTACTGTATATCTGGGTGTGCATTTTGTTTGTATGTGTGGGGATATGACTAGCTTATAGGAGGCCACATCCATGAAATTTTAGTGCAATGTAACAGGATATGATAAATTGGTAATACCTTGTAAGGAAGTAGCACAACATTGAGAAGAAATAAAAGCAAGATAAAATAGAAGCAGACCTAAAAGTTTTTTTAAAAAGGTATTTGTAAAAATCTCTTGCTGGTTGTAAACTTGTATTATCAGTACTTAAATAGCTGAGCATGCTAGTCTGAACTATCCTGCATTAATGGGACCTTGTCTCAAATATATCACTTAAGGTTCTAATAGCTTTGCGTCCAAAGTTGTTTTTACTTTTATTTCATTATGATTATTTTTAAAAAGTTTGTTCATGTATTGTGTACATTACCTATCTGCATGTCTGTGCATCGTGTGTACCTGGTAGGCCGGAAGAGGGCATCAGAATTCCTTGGACCTGGAGTTACAGGTGTTTTGTGAGTTGCCATGTTGATAACAGAACTCGAACTGGGTCCTTCAGTACTCTTAACTATCAAGCCTATATCTCTAGCTTCCCTTTTATTTTATTATTTTTTACAGTACACAAACTTATACATATTCATGTGGAATCAGGTGGTGTTTTGAAACATTAGTTAATGTTTGAATAAGGTAAAGTATATTTCCTCCTAGATAATAAATGTAAGTGTAACCTGGAGATTGAAAAGATCTTTTCTTGTGGAGGGAAAAGCTAATGTGAGTAGGTCATAGAGACTAAGAAAACAAACTCTAGAGGACCGTACACACCTGAGACAGTACACAGTATAAAGGATTGTCATACGACTGCATCTTGCATTCCTGAGATTAAAACGTACTTTCCTTAATCCAGTGCATCCCTCCCTTCTCTTTTAGTATTTTCAGACAGGCAAGCATTTTTTTTTTTTACGAGGCAAGCATTTTAAATTAGGTAGAGTGGGAGGAGACAGACCTTGAAAATACTCAGGAGAGCTCTGCTAACTACTTAGTATAGACAACCTTAATCTTGTTTATCAAATATGACCACTTCTATATAAAGTTTATTTTACTTTAATCATTTCTCAATCAGCTTCATAGAAGAAAGTTATATGGGTTCTTCTTATTTTGATTGGGAATCAGATTCTGAAACAAAAGATTTATTCAGTATCGACTATTCTTTATTATTCTTTCTCACCTTTTCCCTGCCTCATTTTGAAATTACTGTTGGTTGCTAGGTGGCTGTTTGGACTGACTAGAGAGTACAGGAGGAATTCCATTCTGCTGAAACTAGGCAACGGGACTTTTGTTTGTTTGGTTCTTTATTCACTGGAAAGACACAGAGACGAAAATGGCACAGAATATAGTTGGACACTGTTGTTATGAAGTGAAAGTTGATGCCTCAGGTTTCAAAAATACAAATATAGACACACCAGAGGAACGAGCTTTCCTGGCGTGAATGAAAATCTCCTATGTTTAGAGTGAGCCCCTTTGAATTTCACTCTTCCCTGAGAGTCTCTGAACAATTTTTGCTTGGCAATTGTTAAGGGGTATACAAGACTTTCCTCATTCATTCTTGTTTGAAGACTCGAATATTTACATTTCTTTTCCATATTAAACCTCCATGATAAATAAGATATTTCGCTGAAGCCTGTAAAATGAATAGTGCTTTTATCATTCTTATTAACATTTCAAATACGAAGCCTTTGTCGCCTACTGGGACTCTTCACCAAAGAACTACACTACCCAGAAGGCACTGTTTTTTCTTCCGCCTTCTACGGAGAGACTGCTTAAGGATGTTGAGCCACAAACTACAGTCACATGACGTTTCCTGTCAAGATGGCGGATAATCTCCCTTCGGATTTTGATGTGATCGTAATAGGGACGGGTATGTGTGGCCCTGGTTTTTCCTAGACAAAATTTAGGAAATAATTCTTGCCTTTTAGTTTCTCTGTCAGCGGCGAGGGTTGGCGAGAAACAGCGGGGGTCGAGCCTGGGAGGTCGGTCGGAAAGGAAGTGAGGTAGTCTGGAGTCAGCGCGGGACTTGGCAGCTCCAGGGAGGGGCTTGGACCCGTGGTGTTTTGTGCCATTTGAGTAGGGGTCGATCTGGTCGATGGCGATTGTTGAGGTTGGTTGCTGCGGTGATTCCTGTTAATTTCCTTAGAGGAGGGTGGGTTTGCAGTGTCATGAGAATGGAGGGTTGGGATTTGATCAATGGAGATGCCATTGGCATAGCATATTTGCTTCCTACCTTCCGTGTTCATTTGAAGGTTATATTCCCCATCGTTTTCTGTCGCCATTTCATATGACTTTTCCCATATACTTACATGAGTGTAAGACACGTTGTAGCTCAGATGCAGCTTAATTTGCAGTTTTGTGAGAAGGACGCTCAGTTGTTACCCCGGTGCATTTTTACCTAGGGAAAGGAAATGGACTCTTTTTGTTGTGTTGAGTAGCCTAAGGGCTCCCCACCGCAGGTAGCCATTATTTTTGTATTATGGGGTTTAAAGCATCCTTGTTTATGATGCAGAAAGGAAGCATATTGTTTTCTTTCACCCATCTACACATCACAACTAGGTGTGCTCAGAATAAGCGCCAGTGCTCCAGATCCTGTGTCTGACCTTTGCTTCTCCTTGTTTTTCCATCATTAGTTTTCCAGGTTTTGGGTGGAGCCAGAAATCCTCTTCAGCTTCTAGTTAACTAGTTAATCCTACAACACCTGGCAGCAATTAACATTTCTTAACTGTAAGGGATATACTTTGCATGGAGTAAAAGATAGTTGAGTGGATTTTCCTACAGTCTGTAGAATGTGGTAGGCAGCAGAAGCTTTGGAGAATGGGATTCTGTCCATTGTGTTAATGACTTCAGTTTGCTCTGTTCCCCAAAAGTAAAAATAGCCATATTTCCAGGTTTACAGTAAAAACAAAAGCAACTCTTTTTCAAATGCTTGTCATTTTCTAATCAATGGGCAAAGCACTTCAAAAAATTCCAAAAAATAACTTTGCGAGAATGTTATTCTCCTCAGTACACAGAAGAGGAGAAGCAGTCTTTAAGTCTAACTTGCCAAAGTCACAAAGCCAGTGCTATTCAAGAAATGGAATCACTTGGTTTTTACTCTCAAAATTGTACTATGTTAGCAGAAGTAACTGAGAAAACAATCTAGAGCATGCAGTGGGAGAGGCAGACATCAGCATTGCAGTTTCCACACTGTTGAATATAAGGAGAGTAAATCAAATAGCCCTTAAAGGCCTTATCTGAGCACAGATTCTCAGAACAGTGGGGCCGTCTTTATTCCCAAACTGAAGATAACTACTGCTGTAGCTAACCTGGTGGTAGCTGCAATGAACAGATGTTGGATGCGAGCTTGAAAGACCCAGTAGACCATTCATTCACTTTTGCAGTCTGCTCTAAAACATCCATTTTGGAGGAAGGTGTGTTTTCAAATTATGCTTGAATGAATTCTATTTGATTGGGGTGATGTGTGTTAACTTTTATTAAATGTTTTAATTCTTTTACATACATTAAAAGTGGAAATATTTGGCGAAGGTCATTTTTCAAATAAAAAAATTTTGACATTTTCACTCATTACTTTTAATTGAACTGATTTTTAAAGCGTTTTGAGTTCTCTCTCTAATATTTTGCTGAAGTAGGCTTCAAATGTGTTGGCTTTATTAAATTAATATGTAGATAAATTATAGGAAAGGCAGTGTTTAATAATTCAGTTCTCTTAACAAAAGCAGAATGAAGCATGCCATTATCAGAAACAAGTAAAGAACTAGACTGAGTTGTAGTTCCCTTTTAGAAGTTTCTAGGTAAAATGGCACCAAGAAGACAATTGCTTCATCAAAAAGAATCATCCAAAATCCATCCACCTTAACTAATTTGTATTTTTACTTTTTGCGTGATGTGGTTTAAAGCTTTCCTTTAAGGTCATATTTTCAAGATATGCGAAAATAATACCAGAATACCCAAAGACAGAAAATTAAGATGAGGAAAAAGATAAAATAGACCCAGGAAGGAAAACCAATTGGAATCTCAATGGGGAGGGAAAAAAGGACAGAACTAGATGATTAGAATGTGATCTTTGGCTTGGGGTACACTATTGTCATTTCAGAATAGTTTGGCATTTAATAGTAATTTTAGCAGTAAGTTTGTGGAGTGTGGAAAAGTTATCATTGGGTGCAGGTTAAACATTATCCCAGTAACAAATTGTCACTGGAAGTGACTTTTCTGGTAACTTGTATGATCTCCAGCAAAGCCAAAAAGTCACAAATATGGAAGGAATCTAAGATATAAAGGTTACATGATAATGTTGACATATGCCATCCATAGGAGCATTTTAGCTCCTCACTTGGAAAATATCCTTATTTTAGACGGAATTCTAGCATGCTTAGAATGCAGTATAACCACATCATTTGGAAGCAGAGACTGTTATCGCCCTTAAGAAATATGTTTGGCTGGTGCTATTAGGTATACAGCTGGTTGAAAATTCGTGGCTTTATAAGAAAGGGGTGGCATAATGGCTTGACTTTTTTATTGTAAATGCACAATCAACCACTCAATTTTCACGAGACTCAACTCCTATCAAGAACCTACTCCCTTGCTGCTTGTATTATTTACTGCGTTGCCATTTCTTAGAAACTTTTTGGACATCCTCAGAGTTATGGTTCTACAGTTTTTCCTATAATCATGGAAATTTTTCATCCCGGGGATTCTTTATGCTTTCAGAACACCATGTAGGAATTCAGTCTTCATGCTATTCCTTCTTAAGTACACTGCCTTATCTTTGCCCAAAGTACCTCTTCTACGAGACTCCATAGCTTATGTAATTTCTTAGTTTTTCTGAAGCTCTTTTCTCTTTTCCTTCCTCCTTCCCTCTCTCCTTCCCTGCAGTCTTGTGCTGCCGTTTTAGCCAGGGCTTTTGCACTGGAAGTACTCTACTGAGCCCCAGCCCCACTCAGGTCATTTTTAAGGCCGTTTTTTAAAAGCTGTGTAGCTAAAGTTTCTCTAAGGTGAAGATTTACCATTGTGTGTATGTACATGGCCCTGTGTTCTCTGTAGCCTTTTAAAGAGGTGGAATTTGTTCTATATATTGTACTGATGAAAACATTTTTTTAAAGGTAAGTTGCTTATTTTTTTTCAGGAATTTTAGCTGCTTTTTTAGGAATGTTCATGTAGATAGCACAGTCCTATTCTTGATGTTTCAGAATGCATCATTGAGGTAGTTAACTTTGACTGGCAGCTCATTCAAGGATTTTAATGTTTCTGATAGCAGTAGTGTACTATTTCTAAACCTTGGTGAATAATAATGCTGCAGGAAGTGGTGTAAAAATTGATATTTGTCAAACAGTACTTACGCTCAGCACAAGTGATTTCTCACATTTACATACCATTTAATATTCTTCTTAGGATGTCTGTGTGTGCTTCTGTTATCATAGTGTGCATATAATCCTTCCCTAATTCTCCAAACATCCTTATCCCTACCGTTGAGAATGTTTTTGTATGTGTCTGTGTGATTTATTTTACATCCCAACTATAGTTTTTCCTCCCTCATCTCCTCCCAGTCTCTCCCCCTGCCTCCCCCCTACACCCCCTAATCCACCCCTCTTCTGTTTCTGTTCAGGAAAAGGCCATGGTTATCAGCCAAATATAGCATATCAAATTGCAGTAAGACTAAGGACCTTCCCATGTATTAAGGTTGGGCAAGGCAACATCGTATGAGGAATGCAGTCCCAAATGTCAGCAGAAGAGTGAAAGCCTCTGCTCCTGCTGTTAGGAGCTCCACAAGAAGACCAAGCTACAGCTGTAACATATATGCAGAGGTCTAGGTGAGTCCTATGCAGGCTCACTGGTTGTCGTTTTTTTTCTCTGTGAGCCCAGGTTAATTGATTCTGTGGTTTTTCTTTTGGTATCCTTGACCCCTGTAACTCCTACAATCCCCACCCCTGTTTTCCTTAGGATTCACTGAACTCTGGCTGATGTTTGGCTGTTAGTCTCTCTGCATCTGTTTCTATCAGTTGCCTCTTTGATGACAGTTGAGCTAGGCACCAAAAGTGTGACTTTGCTTTTTTAATTGCAAGTTGTTGCTACTTTCCCTTAGTTCATGAAATGATGCTAGCCCTTAAATGAGAAGAGTATATAATATAATAAAAGATAAATGTATTCTCTTTATACACACAATTTTTTTTATTGATTTTATTGAGCTCTACATTTTTCTCTGCTCCCCTCCCTGCTTCTCCCCTCCCCTTCAACTCTCTCCCATGGTCCACATGCTCCCAATGTACTCAGGAGATCTTGTCTTTTTCTACTTCCCATGTAGACTAAATCCATGTATGTCTCTTAGTGTCCTCATTGTTGTCTAGGTTTTCTGGGATTGTGATTTGTGGCCTGGTTTTCTTTGCTTTATGTTTAAAAACCATGTATGAGTGAGTACATATGATAACCTCACTCAACATGATGTTTTCTAGCTCCATCCATTTGCCTGCAAATTTCAAGATGCTGTCATTCTTTTGTGCTGTGTAGTACTCCGTTGTGTAAATGTACCACATTTTTCTTATCCATTCTTTGATCGAGGGGCATTTAGGTTGTTTCCAGGTTCTGGCTACTGTAAACAATGCTGCTATGAACATAGTTGAGCACATGCCCTTGTGGCACAATTGAGCATCCTTTGGGTATATACCCAAAAGTGGTATTGCTGGGTCTTGATTTTCTGAGAAATTGCCGTACTGATATCCAAAGGGGCTGTACCAACTTGCACTCCCAGCAATGCAGGAGTGTTTCCTTTACCCCACAACCTCTCCAGCATAAGTTGTCATCAGTGTTTTTGATCTTGGCCATTCTTATAGGTGTAAGATGGAATCTCAGAGTTGTTTTGATTTGCATTTCTCTGGTGACTAAGGATGTTGAACATTTTCTTAAGTGTCTTTCAGCCATTTTAGATTCCTCTGTTGAGAGTTCTCTATTTAGGTCTGTACTCCATTTTTTTTATTGGATTATTTGTTCTTTTGATGAACAATTTCTTGAGTTCTTTGTGTATTCGGAGATCAGACCTCTATTTGACATGAGGTTGGTGAAGATCTTTTCCCATTCTGTAGGCTATCGTTTTGTCTTGTTGACTGTGTCCTTTGCTTTACAGAAGAAGCTTTTCAGTTTCAGGAGGTCCCATTTACTAATTGTTTCTCTCAGTGTCTGTGCTGCTGGGGTTATATTTAGGAAGTGGTCTCCTGTGCCAATGTGTTCAAGATACACACAAAATTTTATAATATCTATAAAACATTAAGCAACTTAATAGTAAATAAAATTGAAAGTAGTCTTAGAAAGACCCTTTAGACCGTCTATATATTTTGCTCACTTTTATATTCATATGTCTCATTTGTTCAGTATAATGAGGGGATTGGTAATGGCTCTAATGGCTGTGGAATCAGCTAAATTTAATTGGAATCCCAAATGTGCTTCTTGTGTTACCTTGGGCACATTCCTTAATCCTTCTTAAGTTTCACCATATTTCTAAATGGCATGAGTTCCACCAAGCCGTGGTAAGTATTGAAGAAATAGTTCTGATAAAATGTTTACAAAATGTAACTGATTTATGGTCCAAAACGCAGTACTGTGGTGCTTTTATTATCATTACTGTTCAGTGTCCTGGATGGATGCTATTGTAAGGTTTATTAGCTTCCTTTTCCCATTGGCTACTTGGTTGGAAAGATAATTATTTATATATTGCTGCTTTTTTAAAAAAAATCAGATTTCTTATCTGGTAGTTTACAGATATTCCTTCTTTTCTTGAATTTGATTCACCAGTTTGCATTGTTTTGACGAGATCTATCAATTCATTTTAGTTGGGAGCATAATGTGAAGTGCTTTTCCACTGCTTAGAAATGCTGTAGGAGGTAAAGAAAGCCTATAGATCTAGCAGTTTTGTGAACTATTTTGTACTTCTCTGTGCTTTATCTTTTCTAAGGAAAATCTTGTCTTAGTACCTAACAAAGTACGGGGGAGTTATTTAATTCCGAGGCCTCTCTGAGCTGCCTCCCTTCTCTGTGCATCATAACGTTGAACCAGTCGCTCAGAGAGAGCAGCATCTGTTAGCAGAGTTCCCTGGGCAGCTCCATTGTCATCTCCCAGGCCGCTTGTCATTCTCTCATTTTCTCCAGTGTGCTCATGATGTTTGCAATAACGCAGGCTACAGCAATTAAAATCAAATGTGGTTGCGCAACCTCGCATTTTCATGTTTAACATAAAATCCCAATGCACAGAAACAATTATAATTCCATATAATTGACCTGTTACTCATACTAAATCATCTGCCATTCAGTTTCAGTGTGAACTGAAAAGTTAGTCCGTGCCTGTTATGTGTGTAAATCCTAAAAGTTGCTGTCTGTTCCCACTGTATAATCCATAGTATAGAATGATTTGGAGTTTGGGATTTAGTTGTGACTAGTAAAATTGGGATACTTTTCTAAAGATTTGCTTTTTGTTTTTCTAATAATTTAAAGGGCAGTATATAAAGAAAATAATTTGCCATAGATAGTGATTTACTGGAGCATGATTATATGAGTTAGCATGTTTTTATATTGAGGCAGATAGGGAAAACAAACAAACAAAAGACAACAAAAATCCCCAAACAAACAAAAAACCAAACCCCTCAAACAGGTTATATATAGTTGAGGAGACAGGCAACTTGTCTAGCACAGTGCCTAATTGATTCATCTCATCCTGGATGGTACCAAGAGCTTAGGCTGGTTTGATTTTCTAGTATCTACTTTTGCATCTCACAAGTGTTTTTTTTATTACTATCTTATCTACACCAATTTAATATAATGTTTGCTTTCTTACTGTTACTCTCTCTGGGGTAAATATTATCTCACTTCAAGTAAGTGTAAAATTTACTTTAGCCAAAAAGATTTAGCCAACTTTGACCCAGATTGGATAAGTTACACAAGTCTTTGTCAACTGAAGTTAAGATCCTGAATTGAGCTTGTTGAATTTTTCCAAGTGAAAAAGAGCATCATATACTCTGAAGATTAGATCGCTGTGCTCTAGGTGTGTGGATGGCAGGTTTTTTTTTTTTTTAACTGATGCCAACAATAGCTTCATTTCTGGTCCTTAATTATTGACAACACTACGACATTGGGTCAGCTTGCAAACCTTTACGTGAAGGCAAACAGGATGACCTAGTTAGGTTTGTCCCTGAAATCAAAACAAAGCAAGACAAATGAAATAATTAGACACTAAATCAGTGGGATCAGACACTTTAGTCATGTTTTAAGTATCAATTTGTTTCAGTTAAATTTCATTCATTCCAAGATATGTAATTGCATAATTATGATGTGAGTACGAGAATGATTCAGTATTCATCTTCTTTCAGCGTTGGCATTCATGTCTTATTTTTCATTACTGTCAAATGGTTTTGCGACCATTGCAGCAAAAGGTAAAACTTTGTGTTCTTGGAAGAGAAGAGCAATGAATAATGCATGCAGGGAGACACTGGCTCTCTGGGTTTCTTTTACTAAGAAAAAAAGAACAAATTTATTTTACAGTTTGGTATATTTAAAGGGCAGAACTCGGTTAATAGGAGTGTCAGGGCTTATCTAGAGCTTTAGAGGTCATAAGGGCTGAGAGTTAGTGAATAGATTTCTCCAAAAAGGCCCACCTGAAGGCATTTTTCTTCTGGATATCAGATTGTCCTATAGTTTTTTGCAGAGACTTGTGGATACCCATAGGGAGGATTGTGTGGTTGCCCTTGAATTTAGGTTTGTCCTTGATGAATGCTTTGCAGGCCATCTGTATAGTAACAAACTTGATGCACAAATAATATTACTTGTTAGAATTTGCATTTTATGATAAATAAGGTTGATTATTTATGTAATTTGGCCACCTACTTTTCCTTTTTTGAATTACCATAACATATTAATGAGGTCATTACTTTTCTTATAAATATGTACTAATTCATTCATTGACATTTTAACTTTTATCTTTTTTTTTTATTTTTTCGAGACAGGGTTTCTCTGTAGTTTTTGGTGCCTGTCCTGGAACTAGCTCTTGTAGACCAGGCTGGCCTCGAACTCACAGAGATCCACCTGCCTCTGCCTCCCAAGTGCTGGGATTAAAGGCGTGCGCCACCACCGCCCGGCAACTTTTATCATATGTATTAAATTACTATTGTTATTTTGATCAGCATATCCTTGTATAACTCATGTTTGTTAGCATGCCTATCACTTTAAACTTTTACTATCTCTTTATTATTCACATATTTGAAATCGTTTTGAATTATTACTAAATACTTAATGTGGTATATTCATTATGAAGTCCCATAGAGCTTACTCTTTTTAATGACCAAACTCTTTCTATTCATTTTAACTTCTTTCCCCAGTTTCTGTTATATCATAAGTTCTTTTAACTTCTGTAATATTAAGTTTTGTGGATTTCTTAAAGATCAGATGGTATTTGTGTTTCAGTGTTGTTTCAATTCACATACCACGTTATTTTAAACGACAATATTTTATTCTTGTAAATTTATTTTATGTGTGAGTATTTTGCTTATCTGTATGTATGTGCACCATATGCTCAAGGAGATCAGGGAGGGCACTGAATCCTCTAGAACTGGAGTAATGGACGGCTGTGAATTACCATGTAATTGCTGGGAATTAATATGGGTTCTGTGGAAGAACAAGTGATATTAACCATTGAGTCATCTCTCCAGCCCCCGATTTCATTCTTCACAAGTCAGGTATTCTAATTTCCATCTCTTGGGTGTTGTGAATAGTATTGTAGTTGAATGTTCTTGTCAGGTGGATGGTAGCAATAGTACTGCAATTGGATGTACTTGTGAGGTGGATGATGGTGCAAACCTTTAATCCCAGCACTTGGGAGGCAGAGGCAGGTGGATGAGGTCTCTATAGTGAATTCCAGGACAGCCAGGGCTACACAGAGAAACCCTGTTCTGCTAAACCAAGACAAACAAACAAACAAATAAATAAGTATACTTGTCTCTTTGACATGATGATTGATTTCCTTTTGGTATATACACAGTAATGGGAAGGCTAGAAATATAGTCGTTTTAATTTTAGTGTCTTGAAAAACCTTTATACTTTTTTTTTTGCAATGACTATACAGATTTAAATTCTTACTAACAGTGTATAGTATTTTATTTATCTATATTCTCCTTGTCAGTTTTTTTGTCTTATTGGTGATTGGAATAAAGTTATAACTCATTCTTTTTAATTTGCATTTCCTTATTGAGAAGATTCTCATGTATGAGCTGCCTGTTTGTCTTAAGAAATATCTAATCTGTTTTTAGCCACTTTTTAAATTGATTTATTTTTGCTGTTAAGTTCAGTTCCTTGTGTATGCTGTACATTAACATAACTGTTAAGTTTATAGTTTGCAAATATTTTCTCCTGTCCTGTTAGTTGTGTTGTATGCCTTTAGTAATTTTTTTCCCAGTGATGACCATTGATCCCATGCCGTCATATATGCTATGCAAACACTCTCAAAGTTTGATTGTGTCTTTTGTTGTGTAGAAGTTGATAGGATCCCGTTTTTCAGTTTCTGGTTTTGTTGTTAGCACAGTTGGGGTCATTTCCAAAACATTCGTTACCCAACCAGTCAACTCTTGTGAGTGTTTTCCATGCTTGCTTTTGCAAGACTCACAGATTTGAGTCTTTCAGGTGTCTTTAACTCGCCTTGGGTTGATAGCAGTAAGTAGTGAGAGATGAAGGGTTTGATTTTCCTCTTTTGCACACTGATCCTGTTTTTCCAGCAGAATGTACTGAGAAGACTGCCCTTTCCCTGCTGTGTGCATCCTCTTGGTGCACTTGTCACACAAATCAGTTAGCTCCAAATGCAGAAGGCGCTTTCACTTTTGTTCCATTTGGTTCTCTAGTTTTGTTTTTGCTAACATCATGCTGTTTTTTAGCAAATTATTGTTAGTTATCGAATGGTTTGTAATTTTAAAGTCAGGTAGAACTTTGTTTTATTTTTTTTTGCTTTATTAGGTTTTGGATATTTGAGGTCTTTCATAATTGTGTTTCAAATCCTGTGAAAAATACTGATATTTTGATAGTGATTGCAGTGAATCTGTAGATAGCTTTGTGTAGTATTTTAATAAGGTTATATTTCTTCTAATCTATAAACATAAACATGTGATATCTATCTTTTCTGCTGGCTTTCTCTCTCCCCCCCTCTGTAACTCTGACTGGACTAAAACTCACTTTGTAGATCAGGCTGGGCCTTCAACACAGGGAGGTCTGCCTGGCTCTGTTCCTGCCTCCCAAGTGTGAGAATTAAAGTTGTTTGCCAACGCCCATCATTTTTCCGTGCCCTCTTTTTGATAACATCAGCAGTTTCTTTTGCTGCTTATTTTATGATTTTCATAGCGTTCTTTCACCTCTTTTTCATTTGCTCTTTAGGGAGATTGACATTTTGTTTGTGTGTATTCTTATTGTCTGTTCATTTCTAAGTGGGCCTTCTAGTTTTATGGTGATGTTTTATTTGGAAATGTATAAATTTTACATTTCTTTATTCCTTGGTGTGTTATTTTTGTAGGTATTGTAACTAGAATTGTTCCAAGTTCTTTTTCAGATAACTCACTATTAGTGTCTAGAAATACCAAGTGATACTTGTTTGCTGTTTCTGTGTCTCAAGTTTTGTTGAGTTGTTCCTTGGTGAGTGACGACGACTTTATAGTTTTCCATGTAAAGGAAATTGTCTGTCATCAAGGACAGTTTGATTTTCTTTCATTTTGAACTTAGATGCCTTTTGTCTTTTTCTTGCTCCTTTACCTGGTTACCACTTTGTTGTTCAGCACTTTGTTGAACAAAACTGGTGAAAGTAAGAATCCTGGTCTAGTTCTAAGTCTTGGGAGAGCTTATAATGTGCTAAGTTATGTTCCTTCTGTATGTACTAATTTGCTTGGTAGTTTTCTTCATGAAGGGTTTTTGAATTCTCTCCAGTGTGCCTTCTGTATTTGTTTAAATAATTGCCCTTTTGTTGTTTGTCATATTAATGTGGTTAATCATGTTTAGTGATTTACATATGTTTAGCTGTCTTTGCTTGTAGAGTTCAGTCTTACTGTGTCCCTGAATTTGGCTTCATAGTAATTTTGTATCTGTGTTCTTTAGGGATATTGGCATTTTATTGTCATATTTGATTTTTAAGTTTGCCTTTCATTTTTATGATGATGTCCTATGTGGAGATATATAAATCTTACATTTCTAGTTTACCAAATCTTCTTATGTGGTTTCTGGCCTTTTCCAATATGCAAAGAAAACCTTTCCTTCTTTCCAACAGTAGGTAAATAATATTTTGATTTATTATTCTTAAAAATGTAGTATAAAAATTGTTAATGCAGAAAAGCTAATTTTAATTATACAAAATTTTATCATTTCATGTTCTTTATGTTTTAAATAATTAGTTATTTGCAGTGATAGCAATAAAAACTGGAATTTGCATTTTCTAGACAAGCATAGGTGGGTAGTTAGGTGGGTGTGGTGGTTTAAACTTCTAATCCTAGTGCTTGGTTAGCTGAGGCCATGAGTTCAGTGCCATGATAGGCCCTAAGGTGAGACCTTTTCTTAAAAAAAATGAAATTGCCTTTAGGTTACATATATGTGGTATATGTTCCAGATCTTTCTCTTCTGTTTTTATTAAGTGAACAAGCATATACTGGGATCTGAGATCTAGTGACTGTTCCTCAGCTAGTTTTTCTCTCCTGTTCATTGTCCCATATGTTTATCAGTTTTGATGAATTTGGAAGATGTTCATACTAACCACTTCTTTAATCTAGTGTTTTTTATTCATTGGGAAATTCCTACATGCATATGGTGTATTTTATCATACTCCTTATGTCCCTCTACAATTCCTCTCTGGTTACCCCCACCCCATACACACACACACACATACACACACACACACATACACACACACACACACGATGTATTTTTTATCATACTTCCCACCCCACGTGTCTCTACAATTCCTCTCTGGTTACCCCCACCCCATACACACACACAC
>NW_004949111.1:2765164-2809515 GCF_000317375.1 Microtus ochrogaster
GAGAGAGAGAGAGAGAGAGAGAGAGAGAGAGAGAATTAAGCGCTATGTCCATTTAGTAAAATGAAAGCTGGTTCACCCCTAAAACCTGAGTTCCCCAGGCACTGTTTCTAGGCCAAATTTACAATGCCCAGGCATAAGTTTTCTTCTATGGGGTGGGCCTTAAAGTAAATCAGGTAGTGGTTGGCTATCTCCAATAACATTCATACCACTGTTGGCACCTGTTGCAAACCTTCTCATACCTGTCATTATTGTAGCTCACAGAGTTCATAGCTTTGTAAGAGTGTTGATATCTTTTCTCTCCCAACAGACTGCATAGCACCTTCTGGTACTATGAAAAATAGCCATCAAGGAACAGAGTCAGTGTGATTTCTCTTGAGTCCTGTATGAAAATGTGTTGTATCTTCAATAATAAGGTCTTAACACCAAATTCTATTAGCAAATCAAGAGCAGTGACAATAGCCTGCATGGCTTTGAGGGGTGGTCTCTAGGATTCTCCCCTGACTAAGAACTCGAAGGAGGTATTCTATGCCTAATATTGGACTCTTGATTTGACAATGTATAGCTTCTGGGAGTAACATTTTCCACATGGCTTTTCAAACTTCTTAGTGTTTGTTTTACTTTCCCTTACCCCCTCTCATCTCACTCCCCACTTATACCTTGCCCCCTAGCATACAATGCAGAAGAATTTGATTTGCCAGTTTCTCAGGATTCTAACCCCCTCCTGTACACCATTTCTTTTGACTCATCCACGTTAAGACCTAGTATCTTCTGCTTTTTTCCCACATTCTCAGAATATTCTGCCAACCTCCCAGCCAGTAATTAGACAATTAGGGGTGTTCTAGCTCTCAAGGTAATGATACATTTGCTTTACCCTCACTTTCGTCTGTCTGTTGGCTGTTTGAATTGACCCACTCATATTTTGAGATTGATGATAGTGTATAGCCAGGTTTTGTTGTAGATGTTGTCCCCTAGGAATTGATAGTTTGAGGGTCTTCAGGGAGCAACTCTTCTGCTCCTGTGCATCTCCAAGAATCTAATTTTATTTTTCATTTCAAATCATTTGTTTAAGAATGTTGACCGATTTACCATTACCAATCATTTTTTTAAAGACTGAAATTAACCTTTGCATCATTTATATGCTAAGCCTTTCATTTTATCTAATAAGAATACTTAATGGGTAAGGAAGCTGAATTGCAGAGAGGAAATGGCAGTAACTTACCCAATGTCAAAGCTATTAAATAGAAACCTGAAAAGAACAAGATAGTTCTGATGCTTGGTTCAGCACTCTGAGTCCTGGTGATGTTCTCCTAGGACCTTACATTATATGAAACTTGCATTGCTACTTTAATAGGTGGCAGATTTTTCCAAAAATTTATACATATAAATACAAAATTTTACAAAGAAGATACCCTCTAGATTTTAAACATCATTTCAAAAAATGTTGCTCGATATTATGTAAGTAATTAATGTGAGTCGTATTTTCTCTGTTTTTGTGATTCTCTAGGTTGTTTCCCTGGCACCCTACTGTTTTAATTTAAAGTATCCACTAAAAATAGTCTGAATTTGAAACTTAAATTAGGACTAAACAAAATGACTTGAGCCTTGGTTGAAACTGAGTTTCTGCTTAATTTCATGTCATCTCTTTTGAGTGTCTATAACCTCTGTAGTATGTAGTCTTACCTTTGCATTGCCTTCTAATCATTGCTGTACCTAATGTTGCTTCTGTTTTGTTTATGACCGTGCAGGTGTCTACATAGTGTTGTTTAAGTGGGAAAGTAAAAGTCATGGCTCACTAAAAGCTTGTTGTAGTCACAAGTTTCTTCTTGCCAGTCATTCTGTTTCTTTTCTTAAAAAAAAAAAAGAACTTGTTCTTCATAAAAGCAGTCACAGTAAATTTTCTAGTTCAATGTAATTTTCTTTCCATTCTGGTCTTCACTAGTTATAAATAACACATGAAATGACTTTCAAGGTAGAAAGCAGGAATCCATTTTGAAATGTTCCATAAAATAAAGAATGATTTATGGTTTCATATGATTTGGGCTGAAAGCACTCGGGCTTTGCCGAGTCATCAAAGTCCTGTCAGGGGAATCTATTATTTATTGTTTGATTCACTAGGAGTGGTGTAAGTCCTTTATTTATGCTTATCTTATATAAGTGTAGTGTTAGGAAAAATCAGTCACTCACAAAATACACCTTAAAGAATATATCATGAAGAACTAACTTAAATATTATAGTTATAAATGATGAAGTTCAGCATCGATGATATGGATTACAAATGATTTTTAACAGCAAACGATTAATTTTCTCTTTCTTTTAAGATATTTAAGATAATATTATTTAAAATATTCATTTCATCATTTTGCGGCCCTAGCATTAATATTATGTCTTCATCTGATTATTAAACATCTTTATCTTAACAGGTCTTAAAAATTGCAGAAAGATAGGACTGTTCATGATAGTGTGTGATTATATTACAATCCATAAGCTCCTCCTATATATTTTTAGCTGACAATTTTGTAGTGGAATGTCAACTGAGAATGTCTGATGGCCAATACTCCAAATTCTCCATTATAACTTAAGAAAAGTCATTTTCTTACCTTATATTTATCTGTGTTTAGTAATTGTTCAGTCAAATTGTTCTTATATGAGAATTCTACATATTTCCTATAACTGAATGGCATGGTAGATTCTTTGGGACATCCTTACTAATCATATTTAATGCTAAATATTTAAATTATATCAGATGTTTTAGAAGCTTCTGTAGAATACATAAAATGATTTACTTTTCTGAATAAAACTAACTTACACAATAACTAAAAACCAATCTACAAGTATTATATTAAATATTAAATATTATACATATTTAAATTTTTTAAATTTTATATATGTACTATATTTATATAATTCTGTTTTCCTTCATTATTTCTAAAACTCATAACTTTTTTACTTTAATTATTCTTGTTACATATGGTATTGTTTATGTGTGTGTATATAAGCAAATTAAGATAAAAATGAAACTTGCTGAAACAATTTAGTGTTGCTCTAATGTATATATTTTTTAGGACTGACCTTTTGGTATCATATCTGTCAGGGACTCATCCCTAGGGAAGACTGATTTTCTCCTTCTCAGTGGTCATTCACTAACTGTAGCTCTTATCTAGGAGTGGCCCTTGAGAGATTCCTCAAATCCACTTCAGGATGTCAACTTGTCAATTAGTGTTTCATTGTACAAGTATTCTGTAAGGGACCATATTGTTGAAATTTTGGGGGTACAATTTTCATATCCTATATAATTTTCTTACAGCACACATCTTACCCCAGCCCCAGTCCTCTGGCTCTAAGAATTGTCCTGACCACTCTTCAGTATTTCCTGAGTTTTAGATGTAAGTGATTGCTGCAGAAGCATCAGTTGAGGGTGGAAATCCCAGTAATTTGTTTTCTGCATTTTGGGCAGTTGTGATTTTCTGTAATTGTCTCTATCTGCTGCTAAAAGAATCTTCTTTGAGTGGGATGGGTGGGTGAGAGTTACACTTATCCGTGGCTATAAAGATAAGTATTTAGAATGTGGTTGTAAAGTATACTGGCTTAGGAAGTGACAGTAGTAGGTTCTCTAAGTTTCATGGCTTCCCTAGTCATAGGCAGTTGGCTAGGTTTACAGTACTGGGTATCAAGTCCCTCCTGTTCAGTATGATTTAATTCTAATTAGACAGCCATTGGTTATGCACAAAATAGAAGTACCAATATTGCATCTTTAGGGATAACTTGCTATGCTGATCTTTGTTCTGGTTCATAAGTATCACAGCCGACAGGGAATACTGATTGGTTTTCATCTTTCGCAGGTTGCATAGTACTTTACAGTACTATGAGAGATGATCCTTAGGGAGAAGGCTTTCAAGTAAAATCTAGCTTGATTCTTCCAAGTCCTGAGACCAAAGTGTGTGCTGTCTATAGTAGTAGGGACTTTTAGGAGGCAACCAGTGGTAATGACAATTACATATATTGTTTTTTGGGGGTCTCTTATATGCCTCTGACTTACAGCTTGAAAGGAGGTTTATTGTGTTTGGTACTGTTATCCTTCCCCCTTCCCCCCTCCCAGCTAAAGTCTACCCTACTTTCTGCATTTCCCACCCTGTAGTACTTATGTGCTACTCTTTCCCTCTCTAGAGCTCCTTTTCTTCCTTATCCCCACCTCCCCTTTTATTTTCATGGTTTCAGTATTACTCCAAGCTAAGATTCTGAACTAGGAACCACAAATGAGAGAACATATCATCATATGTCTTTCTGAGTGCAGGTTATTTCACTCAGTATAGCTTTTCTTAATTTATTCATTTATCTGCAAATTTCATGATTTTATTTTTCTTTGCACCATTGTGAGTTTGTACCACATTTTCATTATTCACTCATCAGTTTGAACATTTAAGTTGCTCACATTTCTACATAGAAGATTCATGATATAAATTCCTTTTTAGATAAAAAGCTTTCTTAAGTGTATATGAATATACTGAAGGCCCCCAGAAAAGTATGAGTATCATTACCATTTTGGAAAATATTTGCCTGAAATAGTTTCAGATGTATATCATTAACTCAGGTATTATGAATTTTCTTTATCATTGCAGGGACAAGGTTGTACTAGTGTAAGTAGAAATAAGACACAGAAGACACATGAGCATCAGTCCCTAAAGTTCTAGGAAGTAGCCTGATAAAAAATATATTTTTAACTACTCATACTGTGTACTAGTTAGTGTTCTCTAGAGGAATAGAATTATTGGAATGAGATTTGTTAGAATGATTTGCAGGTAGGTAGTCTAAACACGGCTGTCTCACAACTGATGATGGGAAGGCCAAAAATTCAGTAGCTGTTCAGTTAGTGAGACTGGATGTCTCAGTAGTCCCAGTATGGTGGTAGAGTCTGCGGGGCTTCAGGAAAGGAGCCGATCTTCAATCCATCTGCCGAGAATCCTGTAACAGTAGGTCTAATACCACTGAAGGAATGCCTCAGTACAGTATGGATGAACTTGCCAGGCAGAGTGAGGGCAAGCAGACAAAAAGCAAAAGCTTCCTTGTTCTGTGCCATTTTATATAGGCTACCACCAGACGATGTGCTCTAGATTAAGGGTGGTCTTCCCATCTCAAGTGAACCAGCTGGGGGAAAAAATACCTCACAGGCATGACCTGCTGCTCAGTTTTACTTGATTCTATATGTATGTTGTCAAGTTGGTAATTGAGATTGCCAATCACTTATGGCAAAGATCATGTTATACAACTTTCCACATCTTTCCTCCTCTCTTCCTTTCTGTTCCCTTAAGTTCAGATATGTCAAGCAGAAGTGTTAACTTTCAAGACACTTAAAGCAAGTTCTAAATCTATATAGACAAAACTAAGAATCCCTTGTCTTGAGTAATTTTTGTTTTATTGATTATTCATTGTTTATTTGTTTAGTTTGTTTGGGTTTTCTTTTTTCAGTTTCGAGAGAGAAAAAACATGAAGTTGGGTGGATTGGAAGATGAGGAAAAATCTTGGAGGAGGTGTGGAAAGTGTATGAATATCATCATAATATTTTTATGAAAAATTTTAAATAAAAATAAATTAATGAATACCACACCCATTTACCATTGATTTATCTTTAAAGAGGTAACAACTCAAAAAAAATCTTTAAAATTCATTTTCCAAGCAGTCTGTGTAGTAAGAGACTACTTGTTTGTTCCCAGCTGCTCAGCCTGGAAATAATCACACAGAAACTGTATTAATTAAATAACTTCTTGGCCTATTAGCTCTAGCTTCTTATTGACTAGCTATTACATCTTAAATTAACCCATTTCTATTATTTTATACTTTACCACGAGGGTCATGGTTTACCAGCAAGGTTCTGGCATGTCTGTCTCTGGCGGGGCTACATGATGTCTTGCTACTCTGCCTTCTTTCTTCTAGCATACAGTTTAGTTTCCTCGCCTAGCTCTACTCTGCCCTATCACAGAGCAATACAGCTTCTTTATTCATTAACCAATAAAAGCAACACATATACAGAAGAACTTCCCACACCATTTCCCTTTTTCTGTTTAAATAAAAAGGAAAGTTTTAACGTTAACATAATAAAATTACATATAACAAAACAGGTACCAAGCAAGAATTACAGTTACAATATTTATATCTACTATATCTTGTATCATAACTAAGGAAAACTGTAATTATAACTATCTATTCCTCAATTCTATCAAAGACCCCAGAAGAATATAGTATTACCTAAGTTAACAGGAAGTACATCATAGGCAACTTCCAGAACTCTAGAATTGACAGAGATATCTCGCTGCCTGGACAGTCACCCAAAGTTCTTCTGTATCATTGGAGCGTCCATCTTCAGCCTACAGGCCCATAGTGTTCAGCAGACTTTTCCATGAAGCAGGAAGTTTCAAAGATAGTTCCACCTATATTTGCAGTTTATTAGTCACTTTCTTCTGTGTCCTGCAGAATGTCTGGCAGACTCTTTCATGAATCAGGAACCCCAAAAGACTTTAGGCAAGTTCAGCAGTCATTTCTCTGTGTGTCCTGTATAACATCACGCAGTCCACGCAAGAACAGTTTCTTCCCTGAATGCCTAGCAAACTCCATAAGAAGCTTCTTTGATACCCATCTTCCTCTTGAAGTAATTGGTGCTGCCAGGAGAAGATGTGTCTCATTGTCATGAGTTCTAAGTTATTAAAACATTTTAAATGCTATATTCTGAAGGTCTCTGAAAGATTTTAAAAATACCTATCTAAATGAAAGAAATCTTTCTATATCTAGAAAACCTAACTAACATGACTACAAATTTGACTATTATAGATGATTATCTATTAACATGTATTTAATTATACATTACATTTTTAAATGAGCTGCACCAACACAATAATCAAGAGCAAAAATATAAATATGACAAAATTGACTTTCAGTTTGTATCAATACACCAAGATCCATACCAATGCAAAGTATTTATATCTATAGTGAATCCCCCTTGAAATGTAAACAAACATTTATAAACAATCATTTAGGGAATTTGGGTGTAGTTCTCTTCAAACTACTTCTTGCTTTTTGTTGGGTAATTTTTGGGGGGATTTCACAGAGACCTTTCAGGGTATATTGGTGTCCATCAAACCACATTAGTCTGGAAAAATTCTACAGGTTCTTACCCTCCATGGAAGAACCTCTTTTCTAAAGCAACAAATCCTTAGACACAAATTCTGAAGACATGATACCTTTAAAATATCTATACTGGTTTAGTTTAGCAGCCCATACAGTGAAATGTATCTTTGTACTTAGCTTCTTCACAGTCAAAAAATTTAACAAAAACAGAATAATATACATAATCCACTCTGTATTTCCATCTTTATGTGGTTTATTTGTCTTACTCTATTCCTTTTTCTAGAAGTTTAATATTTATAATCTATGAGTGTCTGTACTCTTTTATATTATATTTACTGTCTCTTTACTCTTTTTTTCCTCTCTCCCAAGCCTGTGTTCTTCTTTTAAACACACTATGTCTCGTTTAGAGGTCTTTTATATCTGAATCTGTTTTATTGTGTATCTGAAACCCTTTTCTGTCCAGGAGCAATTCCAGATGGTGTTACTAGGACTAAGGCTGCTTTGCCCTTTGACTCCATCAACATGGCAAAGCTCTGTTCACTGCCTCTACAAGCCTTGAACACTGCCCCAGTTAAGGTATACAGTGTGTCTATGTTGTACCATTAAGCAGTTTGTAATACACTGCTCACAAGCCCTATTTAAATGCTTGACCTCCTGAAAAAAGTTTGTGCTGTCAGCACGAACCAGGAAGCTGCCATTTTGAAACCGGGCTTTTTTTTTTTTTCAACACTGAATCAGGAAAATGTCTCTTAAAGGAGCCATGACATTAAGCCGTGTTTAACTCTGTTTTTCATGTCTAGAATTCCTTTCCAAGCTTTCTCAGGTTGTATGTGGATTTAGCTAGCACACATTTGGAGTGCCAGTTTGTTGTAGGAGGTCACTTGTTCGTTCCCAGCTGCCAGGAACTATATTATTTGCAATACTGTTTGGCCAGTAGCTCAAACATATTGGTAGCTAGCCCTTACATCTAGAATTAACCCATTTCCATTATTTTATATTTTACCATGAGGCTTGTGGCCTACTGGCAAGGTTCCAGCGGCTTGTGTCTTTCTCGCCTGGTGTCTTCCTACTCTTTCGCCTTTCTCCCAGCACTTAGTTTAGTTTCCTCACCCAGCTCTACTCTGCCCTATCACAGGCCAAAACAGCTTCTTCATTCATTAACCAATAAAAGCAGCACATAAAGAAGGACTTCTCACACCAAGTCTGCATCCTGACACTATAGTGCCAGTATATATTGTCTTCACATTTGGAAGAATGGAGTGAAGAAGGATCAACAGAATGTTTTTGTCCTTTCTGTTTGAACTCTCCTGTGAGTTTGAAATAACCATGAAAAGAATGTTGAACACATCTTTGTTCTTTTTAAAAAAAATTAAATAGAATATTCTCTTTAGATGAATGTATGGCTCAATGATAGAACACTTGCCTGGCATGGAAAAGGGCCTCCTTTATATCCAGTCAGTAAAAGAAAAAAAGGATTCTCCTAATCTGAATATTTTTAAGTATTACAGTGACAAAAAGTTTACATTTTGAGATAATTTAATGTGTCTGAGGACAGAATTAATTACATTTATTTATAGTCTCTGTTCAAAAGTTTATTTTTATCTTACTGACATGTAAACACTCTCTTGGAAAACAAACCATTCTGGGTCATAAAACCACCCAGCAGCTCCAGGCATAGCTGGCATTCTTTGAATGGGCGAAACTCCTTTACATAGAGGAAGGTTCACTTCTTGAGTCTTGGGTGTAGGGCTCTGTAAGCAGTATTACGGCTCTGAAGGCTGAAAAGTCCATATCTGTAATCTCAACCAGCACCTTAACCACATCAGTGTGCCAGACTGCCTGCTGTCCAGATAGTTAAACTACTTTTCCAAGAATGTAGGTGTGTGTAGCTTTAACTCAAAGGTCTTATAGTAAACTAACAAAGTGATACTGGTAGGTGCTGAATCCTGCACCTACAATACACATAGTTCAATATTCTAAAAAAACAAGAGAGAGAGGGAATACCAAAAGGGCTGGTGAGGTAGCTGCATGGGTGAGGATGCTTGCTGTGAAGCCTGGCAAACTGAGTTTGATTTTCAGGATCCACAAAGTTGGAAGGAGAGAACTGCCCCCTGCAAGTTGTTCTCTGACCTTCACATATGCATCATGACACATTTCCCCCCACTCCCTATTTTAAAACAAGTAGGCATTTGATTAAATGATTGAGAACAAAGGTTTAATTTGTTACTTTTCCTTTATAAGTTTTTTTTTAACCTAAAACCCCCGTTTAATGAAAATTTATTCTCTGCTGTGACTAGGGGCATCTTACTTATTTATTTGCTTATTTATTTATTTACTTTAATTCATATGAACATTTTGCCTGTATGCATGCTGTCTACCACCTGTATGCCCTGTGCCTGAGAAGGTCAGAAGAGCATCAGATCACTTGGAACTGGAGTTAGGTGGTGGTGAGCTGCCATGTGCCTGCCGGGAACTGAACCTGAGTCCTCTGCAAGAGCCAGTGCCGTTAACTACTGAGCTATCTCTTCAGCCCTGGAGTCTTTTTAAAAACTAATTCTCACTGAAACACTGAAATCCCTTTCAAATTCCCTGCTCCCTCAAAGAATGACATTCAGACTTCTTAACTGACCCCAACTACTCGTTTTTCAAAAACTTGTTGTATTGTAGTAAAAATATTTAAAATAATAACTACCCTCTTAACTTTTTTCTTTGCTGTGTCCTTTCCTCAGGAACTATTTATTGACTGGGTAGGACAAAAAAATTTAACCTTAGCCACAAAGACATTACTAACTATATTCATAGTTTGTTATTTTAATAATTCTAAGCATGAAGATAATGGACCTTTGGCATTTACCATTGGAACAGCGTGCCTATTGATTTCACAAACTTGTGGTGATATCTGGATGGAAGTATTATAGAAAATTGCAAATAATAGTTATTTGGGTTTTATGTAGTTTGGATTCAGATCATATTCCACATTGAAAACCATTTTTAGCTTTGTGTTGTCAGCAGAGACTTGACTTCAGACTGTTGATTTCAGGCATAGAAATTACCACATACATATCTTTCTACCCGAAGGAATAGCTAATTTGGGTAAAATAGAGGAGAGTGATACTGTCTGCAATTGCTGTTGGCATTTGGTACAAAGACATATATGGTTGTGGTATTTAATGAAAGTTTGGCACTTTTAAACTCTTTCTCAGGAATGCTAAGATATTTCTCTTCTATGTTGTATCTTTGTGTTTAGGAACATTTATGAACATATATGTAGATGCATATACATATAAAGGATCAACTACTTTAAAAAAAGGCCACTAATTCTAAAGAGTGCAATGAAGGGATATATGGAAGGCTTTGGAGGACGGAAAGGGAAGGGGGAATGATTCAATTTTTAATATCTGAAAAATAAATAATTAGGAAAGTATTCACAGCATAGTCTTCTAATAACTAAATTCTATGAAGTAGGTGATGAATATTGCCATCGATAGAGGGAAAAGGAGGCACAGAATGTCTGTCTTGTCTAAACTCCAGTTCTCAATGATTAAGACGTACTCATTTTATTGAGTTACCTATATTGTCCTTAAATCCTATCCTGCAAATTATGTCAAGTAATGAATTACTGGTGTTACAACATTCCTTTATATTTGGCTTGTTTCCTCACTTAGATGGCTTTGCCCATGATGATAACATAATTATATGTGTTAACATGGTACAAAGCATAAAACTCTATGTATGTGCCATCTTACTGCCATTATTTTATAGGAAACTTTTAAACATAATTCTATTTTTAATGTTTCTTTGCTTATCAGCTTTTTAGAGTACATTGATTTGATTTCTTTAGCAAGGAAAGTTACTTAGATATAGCAAAAAGTTCAGATCCTCATGAGGCACATTAGAATAATAGTTTGAACTGAGTTGAAGAACATAGTAGTGAAGCTATTTGAGACTCCCATTTCTCTCTTGTCTGTCTTCTACAGTTATAGCCAAAACTTTATGATGGCCTGGGTCCAATAATTGATTTTTTTTTTTTTTTTGGTTTTCGAGACAGAGTTTCTCTGTGGCTTTGGAGCCTGTCCTGGAACTGGCTCTGTAGACCAGGCTGGTCTCGAACTCACAGAGATCCACCTGCCTCTGCCTCCCGAGTGCTGGGATTAAAGGCGTGCGCCACCACCGCCCGGCCAATAATTGATATTTGATGGTTACATTCTGTATATTTGGATACAACTTCTTTTTTTTTAAACCAGACATTATATACCCACAAAGTGCTCAATACTGGAAAATAGTTTTTCATGAAGACTGGCTTTTGTGTTTAATGTGGTTTTTAGCTGAAGACTGACTATGTCAATTGCTTCTGTGTGGATTACTTTAGAAAAACTTTTTAATTTAATTTAATTTTATTTGTGTGTGTGTGTGTGTGTGTGTGTGTGTGTGTGTGTGTGTGTGGTCAGAGATTAGCCTTGTGGAATTGGTTTTCTTTTTCCACAGTGTGTACTCTGAAGGTCAAACTGAGGTTGTCAGGCTTGGCAGCAGGCACATTTACCCACTGAGCCATCTCCCTAGCATCATATTACATTCTTTATCCAGGAAAGTTAACCTTTCCCTTTTTTTGGTAACCCTTGATTCTTAGTGAGTACTTTAAATAAATGTTCATCAAACAATGCAAAACAACCAGGATTTTTCATGGTGATGGTGATGCTTGTTCTATAGGTTTGTACTAAACTTTCAAAATATGCTTTGTCTGTATGACTGATAATATAGGACACAATGGCTTCTATTGAAATGGTAGCTCTTACGATAAAAATTTTGGAAGAGTCTTGAACTTATAACATAAGACATTTTAGTAATGTAGTAGAAAATCTGGTCTTTATTGTAACATAATTGAGCTTGGTAGTTAAAATTTTTATTCATATTGTTAGTAGTAATTTATATTTCCTTTTATGATAATAAGCTTTGCTGTGACATTTGATTTCAAAGCACTAATACTTTCTTTCCAATCTGTTACAGTGACCAGTAAGCAGGATATTTAGCTTACATAATTTTTAAACATAAAATAATGTATTCCATTCTCACTTAGAGGTTTTGTGGCTTTGGAATTAGATCTGAGCTGAGATTTCAACTCTGGAGCTTTTTATTAGCAGTAAATTTCCACCCTTGAGCAGCAGTTTCTTTGTTGTCTGCAGGTGCAGATTCTTATCTCTCAGTGCCTTTGTGAGGATCAGATAAGCTTGTGTGCTAACCTGCTTCCTAAGGAACAAAGACCCATTTTTTAAAAACAGTTGACTATTTATGATAATTTACATATGAAAAGCTGAGGACTTATTAAAATGTATATCTTCTACCTAAAACAATGCAGTATTAGTTTTGTATGTTCAAGAAACATCTATCATATAAGCTTTACAATTTTGAAAATTATAAATTTTCTTTAGTGAAAATATTCTTAGTTAAAATATTTTATGAAGCAATAGTATGAATTGAAATTTCTATGAAATACATATATACCTACATTCTAAATGATATAGGTGTGTGTTTTTATAGGTTTGCCTGAATCCATCATTGCGGCTGCATGTTCAAGAAGTGGCCAGAGGGTTCTGCATGTTGATTCGTAAGTTTTAACCCTGGTAGCATTTAACACATATATGTCTATATATTTATGTACATGCTTGTATATATGTATCATGTGAAATTTCATAACATAGAAAAGCACTGACATTTAATTTTTAACCAGTAATTTGTCAAACACTAAATACTATAATTTATTTTCTTTATATATTTTATTATATAAGATTTCTTATTATATTCTTTGAAATAAGGATTGTTGTTCTTAAAGAGTAAACAAAATACATCTTTTTAAAAATTATTTTTCTTATGCATGAGCTTGATCTTAAGTAATTGTTTTACAGGCTTGAAAACCCCTTGTGTGCTTTTTCTTGTATAAATATTTGTGTGTGTCTCTTGTCTGTAAGAATATGCCACATTTATTTGGGATTGTATTTTAGTCTTCATGTTTTATTCTACAATTTAGCCAGTAGATTTGAATTTATGTTTTTATTAAAGGATATCGAAAATGAAACGTAAAATTCTTAAGAAAAATGTCTAGAATAATTTTCTCTTAAATGCATTAATAAAAAAGAAGTACAAGGAAAACTACTTGGTGACTACCTTAAATCTCAGTTCCCATGTTTCTTGAAAGCAGATCTTGAGTGTGCCTGCCACCTATATGATTATTCATTTTCACTCAGAAGAGAAAGAATAAGTAGACTTTCTGTCTTCTTGTAGATAATAATTTTTCCAGAGTGCTATTAAACAAAGTATCACTAGGTCTGTAGTGTACAGCCTTTGTCCCTTTGTTCATAGTGTAAAATGTAACGCTCATTAATTTATACTTAACACTTCATAAGCTGAGTTATTTTTAGGTAATCTCACATGAAGTACTATGGTTCATCGTTGCATTTTCATATACGCATGTATGTCATTATATCATAATTCATTTACCGCTTCCTTGCCTCCCCCCCCCCCCCCCCCCCCCCCCCCCCGTGCTCGTCTTACTTCCCATCAGTGACCCCTTTCTGTGTTCATGTCACATGTCACAGCTATTTTCTTTATCTTCTCTGAGGCTCCTTGCTAGAGCATTTCCTTTCCTCTTAGGATTTCCTTTTTAGTTTTGTGATATTCTGTCTTCTCTGTATCTCTTTCTCCGCAACTATCTTTTTTCTAAAATTGTGTGCTGGTTAGTTTGTGTCAACTTGACCCCCACAGAGGACAGTTATTGAGAAAGAATGAGCATCAATTGAGAAAATGCCCTTATCAGATTGTCGTGTGTAGGCAAGTTTGCTAGGCATTTTCTTGATTAATAATTGAAGGGATAGCGCATGGTGGGTGGGGACACACCTGAACAGGTGGTCCTGAGTTGTACAATAAGGAGGCTGAACAAGCCAGTAAACAGCTCTCCTCCATCGTCTCTGCTTCAGCTCCTGCTGCTGGGTTCCTGCCCTGAATGACTTCCTTCATCATGGCCAGTACACTGTAAGATTATAGAAAGTAAACTAAATCAAATTGCTTTGTCTGTTTTGGATTGTTTCTGCTTTCATGTGAAATTTTGTATTTTTTAAATACATTCTTCAGAATGTAATTGAGACTTCCATGTGAAATGTATTGAATTTTTGTTTAATTTTTAGTGATATAGCTAATTTTACAATATGAAATTTTGCCATTCCACGTGTGTGGGAGGTCTTTTCATCTTCCTCAATTTTGTTTTTCTTTTAAAAATGTATATTTGTCAAGGCAACAATAGGATATCAAAGATGAATCCTAGAGAGGGCTCAGTGTCAATACTGTAGCAGAAGCCAGAGACCGCAGGCCAGACCAATGACGTTGTAGTGAAGACTTAACAAGGAAAGGTGTATGGACTTTAGTATTTATATTTATATTTAGTATTTAGTATTTAGGGTATTTATACTGTGGGACTCACTGGGCCACACTACAGCTTCCATGCTGAGATTTTTTTAATTAGTTTTTGTTGTTGTTGTCTTTGGTAGTTTTGGTTTTACTTTTAAATCTTTTTTTTTTTTTTTCTTGTGGGAAGGTTGCATGGGCAGAGGGCCGAAGTGAGGGACCAGGAAGATGAGTAGGATCAGGATGCATAATGTGAAATCTGCAAAGACTCAATAAGAAGTGAAAAATGTGTATTTATTTTAATTCTTTGAGACAAGGTCTCATAGCAAAAGTTGACCCAGGATGATCTTGAACTTCTGATTCTCCTCATTCTACTTCCTGAGAGCTGGGATTAGCAGACATAAGCCATCTGGCACCCAGTTTTAAATTTTAGTTTTCAGTGTTTACCATTTTGGTAATCCTTTTCCTCTGTTTAAAAGTCATATTCCTAAGGATTTTATTCTTTTGTGAAGCTATTGCGAGTGAAGTGTTTTTTGCTACAAGTCTGTTACTGTGATATAATCAGGGTGATGGCTTTCTTATGTTGATTTTATATTATATTTTACAATAAGCATTCATTGGCTCTGAGAGTTTTTGCTGAAGGTTTTGGATCTTTTAAATATTGGGTCATAGTGTATGAAGTAGGGGGTAATTTGGCAACTTCCTATTTTGTATCCATTTCATTTCATTCTCTTGTTGAAATCTACACTGATAAGAGTAGAGAGGAGGTGCACCATTTTCTCCTTCCAGGTTTTAGAGTAAATGCCATGTTTCCACTTAGCATACTGTTGATTTTAGGTTTCTTTTATGTTGAGATATGTTCCCTGTAGTTATAGTTTTCTAAAGGCTTTCATCATGAAGGGATGTTTACATTTGGCAAAGCTCTATTCTCAGTTCACTGATAGCTCTCTTGTGGTTTCTGGCCTTAAGTCTGCTTTATATGTGCATTTATTGATTTGTCTATGTTGATTCAATTTTGCATCCCTTGGATGAAACAGCTTGATCATAGCATAATAAATTCTAATTTGTTGGTTTTAATTTTGCTTTACATGTATTTTATTGAGATTTCTAAACATCTTAGTTTATTAGTGGAATTGGGCTGTAGTTTCTTTCTTTATAAATACAAATTTGATACTATTCCCTCTTTCTTCTATTTCATTCAACTTTGTTGAGCATTAATATAACTTCTTTGTATTAGTCCATGTTCCCTAAACCAGCAGAATGGATAAGATGAATATATGTATATTGAAAGGGGATTTACTAGATTGGCTTATGGGATATAGTCCATGTAATTTAGTAGTGGTTAACCCACTCTAAAGATCCAGAATGCGCTGGTTGTCTAGTCCATGAGTCTCCATGTCTCAGCAGTTTCCTTCTGGAACTGGAGCCCTAGAGGATTTCTGGAGAGTTCACATATTCCACATTGGAATCCCAAAGAATATTATTGGGTGTAAAATTAGTCGAGAAATGTCACATCAACAGGGTGAATCAAGCTGCCAGCTAGAGTGATGACAAAAGGGCAAAAAGCAAAGTTTCCTTTTTCTATGTCTTGTTATTTGGGCCGATAACAGATGGTTTCACCCAGATTTAGGATGGGTTCCCCACTTCAAATAATCTCCCACAGGAATACCCAGCACCTAGTGGTTTAGGCATTCCAGATGCAGTCAAACTGACAATCAAGATTATTGTTCACATTCTTCCTTAAAGAACCCATCTCGTCTTGGCTTTTTTTTTTGTTTGTTTGTTTTACGGGGAGGCTGTTTTCATGCTTCTTTTCCTTTTTTATTGCTTACTACAGGTTTCTTCAAGTCATTGTGCTTTTGGCAGGTCCTACGCATTGGACTTCATTTCTTCTTAATTTTCCACTGTTTTTTGGGGGAGAGAATATACGTTTTCAAAATATTTGCCAGTGATGTGGATTTCTTTGGAATCTATCTCCTCATTTGTAATCTTTTTTGTTTTAGTTTGGCTAGAGGTTTCTCAATGTTGTTTATCTTTTCAAAGAAATGCTTCATTAAATTATTTTTTTGTTTATTAATTTCTGCCATATTTTAATTCAATTTTAAGATATATAAGTTCCTCCCTGATTTTTACTTTTAATAACCTATTGTTAATTCAGAGTATTTTGGCTTAGTCTATATGAAATTGTGTAGCTTTTATGGTTTCTTTTTGTGGAGACATCTATTCTTACTCTGTTAACTAATGAGATAGAAGAAATTCTTTCAGTGCTGTTGTAATTCTTTAAGCTGTCTTTGTATCCTAAACCTTGTTCACTTTTAGAGAAGGAACCATTGGACTCTGAAAAAGATGAGACTTGTATATTTATTGGATGGAATATTCCATAGGCATCTGTAAAGTATTTTTGAACCATTTTGTTTATTTATCTTTAAATTTTTTGTTGATGTCTACTTTGGATATTTTTGTAAACATGAGAGTGGGCTTATAAAGTTACCCATTACTAACATTTCAGGACCTATCTGACCATTTATTCATTCTCCTTAATGTTTGTTGTATGAAATCAAGAATTCCGATGTTCTTTGCATATACATTTAAAAATATTATGTCTTCTTAATGAATTGTGTTTTTTAATACAATTTGAAATTAAAAAAATATTTAAATATTTAACGTTATCAATTATTTTAAAAATACAAATTTTTTAAAAATTAAAATTTTTTAAAAATATTTAACTTCTTTAGTGACTCTTGAAGTGTTACATCCTGTACCCAAATTTGCTCACCTCGTGGGGTTTCCCCATATGCCCCCCTCATATGTCCTGCAGTGACCCCTATAATAGAAACAAAACAAAGTAAGCAAACAAAAGCAAAAACAACCCCCCCCCCATGAAACCAAACCAAAACGACAGAAAAATATCTTTGCTTCTTCCTTTTCTGCCTCTCCAATACCTCTTCATTTATTCTGATGATATTGGGGGCTTCAGTGTGTCATATATTATACCCCTTTGTCCCATCAGCTTTACTGGCAAACGTTCATTGCAATGAGTCACTGGTCTGGATCAAGGTTTCTGGTTTTTGCTACACCATCAGTACTGGATCCTCACAGGAACTCCTCTGGGATATCTTATGGCCTAGTCTTGGAGACCTCAGAGATCTTATAGTTCCACAGGAGCAGTCCCTTTACTAGCTCCAGCAGGTCCTAGATGTGGTAGACAGAAGGCCTGGCTGTGGGTCTGGGTGGTAGCTAAGCTGGCCTCTGACAAGGGGGTGGAGCAGTCCCCCATGCCCTCAAGGTTGGTTCAGCCTTCCTGTGGTGAGGAATGGAGGACATCTCTTTAGAGTACAGGGGCCAGCTCCGTCCAGTGAGAGGCAAGTCCAGCTTCCCCAGGCCAGCTCAGCATGGCCCTCTGATTTCTTCTTGCATGATTCCTAAAAGATACAATTTTTAAAGAAAGGCTACATTTAAAAATACATTGTAGTAGCCTTCCTTTCATCTGACTAATGTGGGTTTAAAGACTACTTTATCTGAGTACAGTATAGTTACACCAGCTTGTTTTTAGCTTCCATTTGCTTTATTCATGGAATTTTTAGCCTTTAAGTTTATGTATCTTTATAAGTACGTTACACATTGGAGAAAACAAATAATTGGATCTTGTATTTTAATTTGTTCTGTTGGTGAATTGAGAATATTTCTATTTGAGGTTATTTTTAATTTTGAATTAAGTAAATGTTTAAAATGATTTTAGATATTGGGAAAATGGGTGTACTCCTTACAGCTTTTACATTTGTTTATTTGTGTGTATGTGCCATAATTTACGCATAAAGGGTAGATGATTACTGTGGAAGTTGGTTTTTCTCCTTCCTCCATAGGGGTCTCTGGGATTGAATTCAAGTCATAAAGCTTGGCAGCAAGTACTTTTATCAACCAATCTGGTCTTGAACTCATGGTTTTCCTCCTGCAGTACTACTCCTGCTTTCAATTATTATTGATCAGTATTTGCTTGTTCCTGTAAGTTTTTGTTGTTGGCTGTATTATTTGTTCTCCTTTGAGTACTAGGGCTTTTATGGTTTATTATATTAAACATAATAGATTCCTTACTAATTCTCATTTGTGCATGTATTCCTCAAACTGTTTCTTTGTCCTTGTGCATACTATTCCTTTGAGTATTTTTTCATGAGTCTGACTTGGTTGTCATACTTCAGCTGTACTTGTCTTGAAATGTCCTTATTTTCGCTCAATTTTAAAAGTTAGCTTTGGGAACTATAAAGATGGCTTAGTATTTAAGAGCATGTCCTGACTATGCTTGCAGAGGATCAGAGTTCAGTTCATAGCACCTTCATCATGTAATTCACAGGCACCTGTCACTCCATCTTCAGGGGGTCAGAAGGCCCTCTTCTGTCTTCTGCAAGTACCTGTTTTCATGTGTACATACCCCATCTCCAAGCACATATAATTAAAAAAGTAAAATAAGTATTTAAAAGATAACTTGAGTGTTTATACTGTTTGTTGTATATTAATATTTGTATATTAAGTGGATTTATAGCATATATCTAAATATTATCATAAATAATTTGTTTGGCTTTACGTAACGACTTTATTTTCAATCCTATGCTTTTAAATATTTCTAGGCTTTAATTTTACTAAGGAAGCTTATTTACCTAAATAATGTTATTTTAAGGATAAGAACTGATAATACCACTATTGCATATTTGTCGGTTTCTAGATTTCTTTGTCTCACTAATAGGATTTAGTTTTATTGACTTCAAAGGAATTGTTTATAATTGTGGTAATGCTAAAGAATTAATGTGTTTATTATATTTTCTGTGCGTGAGTATATGTGTGCCCAGTATACATTTCACCATATCCATATGCTAGTTTTTGTAATATGATACATTGTTTAGTGTGTTCTATCCAGTGACTTTACAGCATTATGTTTTATGATAGAAGAACAAATGCATGAGTGAACAACACATAACTAAAGTGAGTTGATGTGGGGTCAACGTCATAACACTGTTGTACCATCCCTACAATGTATTGACTGTGAGTTGTTTTTTACATTTCTATGTAATGACTGCTGGATGTTGGTGGTGCATGTCTTTAATCCCAGCACTTGGGACACAGAGACAGGTAGATCTCTGTGAGTTTGAGGCCAACTTGGTCTACACAGAGAATTCCAGGGCTACACAGAGAAATCCTGTCTCAAAAATCAAATATATATAGTGATATTATGTTATTATGGAACACTGATAGTGACAGAACAATGAAAAAGGCAGCTTTTTAAATAGGTAAATAAATATTTGACCCAAACTACACAACTGAATGAGATCATTTGGGAACATATAAGGAAAGTTGATTCTGGTTGATGTCTTGGAAGTAATTCAAGTCTATTTGCCATTTCAGAGTTGAGCTTCAATTTCCATTGTATGATGGAGATTATCAGGATTTCTGACAACTTTTCCACCTTTAAGAAAGACTTAATGTTTTCTTCCAGAGCTTTCTAAGGCCAGTAGAGATTGTTAATAGTCATAGTGCGGAGCTACTTACATTCATTCTTCCTCTGCTGGTGAATGAGCATCCTTTCTTCTCAATGTAGTTATTAATATGTGTTGTACCACTGTGAGAAAGCATCTCTGCTTTGTCAAGGATTGTAACTTTTCAAGAAATGAATGCATGTAAGTAACTAGCTATAAGACCAACTGAATCCATGTAATTTTTCTAGTCCTTGAAAACCACAAGGTGAACCCTTCATTATTGTCATTGAACATTGAATAAGGGATATGGATTTTAAACATCTTAAAATTTATAATTACACCATGAACAAGAAATCAGAGTTACTACAAAATAAAATGGAGTATCAGTTAGATTTGGTGGTTGGAGTTGAATGGAGATTGTTGTGGTAATTCCTATTGACTTTCATCTTGGATATAAGACACTATAGATAGCTTTGAGAGCTAGCTTCATTTTCTGCCTTAATCCTTTTATGGAAAGCTATGGATTTATTAGTAGAGGCAGGTTTTGTTGCTTAAAAAGTTTCACTTCATTGAATCACCTCAGAAATTGCATCTATAATTGTCTGTCAAATCAATTTTGTATATATTTTTCTTCCCTGGAAATAAATTGTCCATAAGCAGAGTTAAGTGAAATGATGCCTTCTCTAATGAAAGCTCAAAAATACTCTAGGTGTTCAGTGATTATTCACTCATAAAAGGAAACCAATATTGATTCAGCCACGACTCCTACTGTGAAGTTCCTTTTTAGTGTCTTTTTAGTGGAAATTAATCTTAGGTTGTCTGTTTTTGTGCTCCTACCTCTAACGTGGAAACTATCTCCTGTTGATAACCGCAGACAAAGGAAAAATTAGTTTCTTCAACAGAGTCTCACTGGGTATACAAACACAGTAAGGACAGATCCCATGCCCAGCTGTCAATGGTCAACACAGTTGAACTCAATGGTACTTTTAGAATCGTTTTCCCCCCTCCTTACAAGTCATAAACATATACATTATGCTTTCTGATTTTTGTGTCTGTGGGATTTCTGCGTATATAAATATGTGTGTGTGTGTTTTTCCTGTGCTCATTCCTTGACTTTTTTCTCTGTTCATTTGTTTGTTTTCATTTTATTTTTGTTTTTGTTGATTTGCTTTTACTTTGAAGTGACTACTGTTCTTGCCAGTTGCTTAGGAGTTTAAGGAATATCAGTCAGCTTCTCAACCGAAAAGGTGACTGACCTACAGTGTAAACAGCAAATCTTTTAACTCATTCCTGTTGCAGCATGCTGTGATTAAAGAGAAGTCACCCCCAATAGGCTCAGGTCTCCAGTTGGTGGCGCTGTTTGGGGAAGGTTATAGACCCTTAATGAGGTGGAACCTTGTTGGAGGCGGTTTGTCTCAGGAGTAGGCTTTGAGGACTTATAGATTCACTCTACTGCCTCCTCTTCTGCTCTGCTCTCTGCTTCCACTATGCAAATGAAGCATTGTCTTTTTTCCTTCTGTTTTTGTTGCCATGCCTCCCCTGCCATTATATATTTTATCCCTCTGCAACTTCTGGAACTGTAATCCAAAATGAATCCTTTCTCTTTTGAGTTGCTTTTGCTCATAGTTTTTTATTACAGCAACAGAAAGGTCCTTAATACAGTCCAGTTTCTTCCATTAATGAAAAAGATTTGATTTGCCTTACTGTGATAAGGAGGGGCAAGAAGAGGCTCAAGGTAAGAAGTGGAAGGCATCATCAAGTAGAGGATAGGAAAACTAGGAGAGGAAGAAAACACATAATTTTTGTTGTTGTTTGTTTTGGTTTTTGAAGACAGGGCTTTTCTGTGTAACCGTGGCTGGCCTTGAACTCAGAAATTTGCCTGCTTCTGCCCCCTAAGTACTGGGATCAAAGGCAGGCACCACTGCCACTTGTCAGCACACAATCTTTTGAAGTGCAATTTCTGTTCTCAGCTGCGGCCATTTTAAGTTTTCTGGTTTTTATTCTTCATGTCATCTGTAAATCCACCAATGTTTGACTGACACTGAGCTGTGTTAGTTGATAGCAAAAGAGCTCTTGAGATTGTTATGTATTATTCTGTGTTCATTTTTTGTAAATGGGAAAATGTAGTGATCATGATAACTGTGGCAGACAGTGTATATTCTTAAGTTTCTCTTGGTCTTATTGGAGTAAGCATTCATGCAATCTATTTATAGGACATTGTGACACTGTGACACACAGTTCTTTGGATGATTTTCTGGTGGAGAACTGGAGGCTGCACAGAAAAGGCGATGATGGATTTGAGAATTCTGAATGATTTGGCCAGTACCATTATTAGTTTTGTGATGGACTACAATTTTGGCATTGTATAGGCAATCAATATCACAAGTAAAAGAGACAGGGAAGCATTTGGTTCAGTCAGGCATATGAGGTCGTGGCTGGTGCATATGGAGAAGGGATAAGATTATAGGGTTAACACAGATTGGTACCTACCCCACTTGTCCTTAGCGGCTACATCCAGGCAAACACTAGGCCAAGCTCAGAACATCCTGCTGAAAGGAGGGAGGAAGGATTGTAGAAGCCAGAGGAATCTAGGACATCACAAGGAAACCCACAAAATCAACTAACCTGGGCTCATAGGGGCTGACAGACTCTGAATCAACAGTCAGGGAGCCTGCATGAAGTCGACCTTGGCACTTTACATATATGTAATAGTTGTGTAACTTGGTCTACTTGCAGGACTCCTAACAGTGGGACCAGGGGCTGTCCCTAACAGTTTGCCTGGCTTTTTGGACCCCTTTGCTCATACTGGGTTTTCTGCCCAGTCTGAATACAATGTGAGGTACTTAATCTTACTGCAATTTGATGTGCCATGTTTTGTTAATACTCATGGAAAGCCTGCCCCTTTCTGAATAGAAAAGGAGGAAGAGTGTATTGAAGGGGAATACAGAGGGGTGTTTGGGAAGAGAATGGGAGGAGAGAAGGTGATCAGGATGTAAAATAAAACAAATTTAATTAACAAAAAGTTTATAAAGTTGATGTGGTATTAAATTTTGTACTTAGTTCTGGAAGTATTAATAAGTCATCAGACAGCTTTAAGCCTGAGAAAGATATACTGTGGTTTCTCAACCAGATCACAATGCTATTAATGTTGAGGTTGTATTGAAAATGGAAGAAGCTGGAGATAGGAAAACCTTCGGTGAGACAGACTAATGGGTAGTAAATACCTGAAGTAAGACAACAGAGGGAAGTTGGACAGAACAGAAGAGGTCTGACAAACTAATTACAGTTGACACTTGAAATATTTGGGAAGTTCAAGATTTTTTTTTTTTTAGCAAAGATAACTATAATAGTACCATTGGTTTTGCAGTTTTTTTTTTTTTTGGTTTTGTTTGGTTGTTTCTTTTTGAGATGAGGAAAGAAAGAAGACTTGGTTGGGACTAAATGACTAATAATAGTTTTTGTCCTTTGGTTATATAGAACTGAACTTCATCTTTACTGTTTGATGATGGGAGATGTCCAATAAGCTGATAGGTGTCTAATAAACTGATGACACATGGTCTGCATCTTCATATGTGAGTTTTGAGGATCCCACATTGTAATACCAATTGATGAGTCATCAGGAGTGATAAATGACTTAATCTGTGGGGACAGATGAGGTCACATGGGAAAATAAAAGTTGAAGATAAGTTTGTTATGGATTCATAGGTCTGCCTTGTTACCTTGAACTCACATAGAATAACTAATGGCTGCAAACATAGGAAAATCTCTCACTAAATCTAATGACTGGAAAAATCACCTGGTTATTTCTTTCTACAAGATTTACCTGATAGTTAGAGGACCCCCCTGTAACATAACAGGACTCATTTAGTAACATTATAACATGTCATACATGATAAATGCCTACAATTTTTGTTACTTAAAAAGCTACAATGAAGGAAGGATCTGGTCATTTTTTCTAGTATTAGAATTATATCTTCAGATTCTGCCATAAGAAGCCCAATCGAATTGTCTAAGATTGTAGGGGATAATGGAAGGACCACAGCTTTCTTGCTAAACAAAACTTTTGTAGGGATTAGTCAAATATATTTTCTATGTCCTAGAATTATGGCCTATTGTTTGTTCACAAGATGATAGTGGTGTGTCATGACTGTAGTAGCCCGACAGAATGAAGTGGAACTGACAGTTTTTTGATGAGCTTGAAAACTGCCTGCTGCACTAAGGAAGCAGGTTTGATCCATTGTTTAATTTAAATGGCATATTGTACTCATTTCTAAGTGGTAAAATCAATACTAGTAGATATGACAAGAATTATTTTCCTTTTCTACATATTCATTCAGAATTTGAGAGATCCAGTGAGATTTCAAGTCCTAGAAATGAACAATCCCTCCAGTTCTGGCATTGCAATAGACAAAAGTGTTGAGGTTATTATACTGTTTTTATTAAGCAAAGTGAAACAAAAATAGACTATACCATCTGGAGATTTTAAAATGATGCCATTGCTTTTACTTATAAGTCACTCTAGGATTTACTTATGCTTGTCATTTTAAACTTGAGAAACCCATAGGTTATAGTAGGTAATATTTAGAAAGCAGCGGTTAGGCTTTGGGTTTGTTATGCCCTGCGCTCATGTTCCAACTTTACTATTTCTTAGCTGAGTAAATTAGACAAGGTACATAAAGCTTAAATGAAAAAGTGATTATAAAATGCCAAGTTCAGTGCAGATTGTTTTCCTTTCCCTTAATGTGAATTCAGCTAATATTTCTCAAAATGTGTTCTGTTAAATCTCTTTCCTTCAAGATCCCCATTCAGAAATGTGCTCATTGGTCAGCTGAAGCTGTGAAAATGCCATATAGTACCGTATTCTCTGTTGAAAAGCTCCAGCAGTCATTGTAATAGTTAATGGGTTTGAGAAGCCATGACACTAGAAAACCATTTCTTCTTAACTCTTTGAAGCCTGAAGCCTAATGTTTCCCATTTTTATTTTGCCATTATGCTTTCTCCCCTTGGGACAACTATTAACCATCAATCCATGTTTTCATTTTGGAGAACGAGAATTTAGGCTTAGAGACAAAGTCCATCACAGTATGCAGGTGTCTTTATTGAACCACAGCTACCATTAGGACTAGTTAATGCTTTCTAGTCTAAAAATTGCAAATTTGTGTACTGGTATGAACAGGATTAACACTTTGGAGAACCGAGTTTGAACATTGGTTCTGTCATTTGGAACTAGGCTACCTTGACTAGTACCAAGTCTCATTGGGCTCACCTATAACATGACACACTTTGTGTCTTTCTCATAAAAATGCTGGAAATCAAAGAGAAAATACTTCTGAGAACAAACTTGGAAAGATAAAATGCCGGCAAAGGAAAATGCTATTAGTCTTGCCCTAGGAAAAGGAATTGTAAGATATTGGGACGTAGAGAAGTATTATTAAAGTTTCGCTGGGTCGGTTCTCTTTTTCACTGAGCAGTTTTTTTTGACCTTATTGCCTATCTTTCTGAATGCATTTTCAACTGTGGGTTTCCTAAGTAAAATGATTCCCAGATGAATGTGCTTGCATGTCAGTAGCTCTGTCTTTTGTCAGTGTTTAGGGACTTGCTTAAATAAGCTATTTCACAATATTGTATATAATATATAGCATCTTGTATCTGTCCTTGCTGCTGAATAGTCAGTAAAGAATTATAATTATGATGCCAAATAGAAAAGAAAGCGGGCTTATTATAGACTCTAACGTATTTAATGCTCTTCCTCTCTACTTGTTCTATATTTTCTGTTTGATAAGATTATGGAAAATCTAAGAAATTTAGAATCAATGTGTCAATAGCATGTTATTTATTGATTTGTGCTAATTGATACGATTGTTGACGTCATTTCCTTATTGTATCTGGAAAAACTTAGGTGGCATTTGGAGTAGGTTATATAAAACTATAGAAAACTTAAAGCCATATTTTGTAAAGTTTTAAGATCAACATTTTACATAGTATAATAAGTGGGGATCATCTTAAAATGAAAGAAAATGCCTCATTAGAATCTTTTTTGTCTATTTTTTGCTAAAGACTTTAAGACACTTAATTATCATGGGACATTAGAGGGTTTAGATTCTAGTTTTATGTTTCCTGCTTTCTATTGTAGCTATTTATTTTATGATTTCCCAGAGACTCTAGTTTCAAGGAAGTCTTTTTCATCACTGGGAACTGTTCCTGACAGCAGAAATGTACTTCATTTTCCATGATAAAATCATAAAATGCTTCTTTCTCAACTTGTTGTAGAGAGGCAGTGATGACACAAAACTGGCAGGCAACATGCTATGCCATCTCCCCCTTGCTTTTCTCACAGTCTCACTTTGTCTTTAAATCATGGTTCCAAGGTTTAAAAATCAAAACTAGTAACCTAGTTTTCTTTTCCCCTGTAGAATCAGTTTTAAACATAATAGAAAACATTTTATAAATTAGATTTAAATGTCACAGTTCTAAAGCAATACCTTTAAAGGTAAAACAAAATGTTCTGTGGCTTTAATTTCTGTCATATCTATTGTAGTTTATTCCACGGATTATTCTGGAAAATCATATTGATTTTTTTCTATTTCTCTTGATAATGACACCTAGTGTCTTTATTTAAGGGATGCCATAAACCATATTTTAAAGCCATAAAGTTATCAGAATGAGTTTATTTAGAATCTTCTAGTTTCATAGTGAGTTTGCTAATAGTTGTCTTGCCATCTTTTGTCAGAAAGACCTCAGTAATGAAAACCATGTTTCACCTTTTACATACATAATGGGATGAGATCACCAGATGCTGATGTTAGGAACAAATCAACAGGAAAAGAAGAAAATGGGAGTTGCATGGAAAAATACTAGGATCAATTAGCTCTGTCAAAAACCATATGACCAAGTGCAGGGGAGAAAAATAGGTTTTGACCAGGAACTGACCTCAAGGTACTTAATAATGGAAAGAAACACCAGAATGTCCTTCTTACGGTTTTCTTAAGCTTTTCAAAATTAGGTGAAAATACCTTGGAACCTGACATATTATGGTCAGTATTCAAAAAACTTAGATTAGTTCTGTTTTTCCTGCATTTTATGTTGATAGTTTTCAAGTGTACACAAAACCTGAAAAAAAAAAGACACCATTCATTGAACACCCATGATTTAACTGCCTAGATCCTATAGTTGTCATTTGGATGTAGCTGCTGTATATCATGTAACCATCCATGTACTCATTCTGTGGATCCATGAATCTTTCCGCCTTACTGGTTTGTACAACTCAATTTCTGTCACTCAGGCTTTTAGCATAAACTTTATTAGGAGCACTTAATATTTGCTTTTTTCAAAGACAAATATATATTGTGAAATGTACAGATTTTAAGTATATCATTTAAATATGTTCTTGAAATTGCATATACTTATATAATTAAGAACTTACCACTCCCACTCTGAGGCAACCACTATTATGATTTTTTTTTTTAGTCACTGATTAGTTTGTTCTTGAATGTCACATTAATAGAATTATACAATGTATACTCTTTGTGGCTAAGGCTTTCATTCAGAATAAAAATTTTGAGATTGATATATGCTGTTGTTTGTGGCAGTATTTTATTCTCTTACATTACTAAAAAGTATATAATCCTGTGGGTATAGCATAGCTTGTTTACACATTTTCATGTTAATGATATTATCGCTTTGGCCCATTTAATGTGATGAAATTTTTTTTTTTTTTGGAAAACACCTTTTTTTCTTCTGTGATCACTTAGAAATATAATTGCTGGATCATTGCACAATTGTATCGTTTTTTTGTTTGTTTTTTTAGGAAGCTACCATGTATTTTTGAAAGTTTATTAACTTTTGCACACCATTCCATCAGTGCTTAGTGTGGTGACTCTTTACTATTCTGATGGATCCATACTAGAACTCATCCTGGTGATTTGAGACTGAGTTTCCCTATGATCACTGAAGAAAAACTCTTATATCAGAGAAAGTTGCCTTTGAGATCTGAGAATAGCCATTTGCTTATATTTACTATCTTCTCTTCTGTCAGCAAACCATGCTTTGCGCTTTGGAACACTTGGGACTCGTATATTGGAAAATGATATGAGTTTAAAGGTCAAGGATAGTGTAGGTTATAAGTGACTTGATTTTTATGTTCTTTGTATTTCATTGTTACAGACGAAACTACTATGGAGGAAACTGGGCCAGTTTCAGCTTTTCAGGACTGTTGTCCTGGCTAAAGGAATACCAGGTAAAGTTCTTAGCTGATATTGCAAGTCACTAGGTGGTGTCTCCTGTCATATGGTGTTCATACATTGAGGAGATGGTTTTCTCTGTCATATGAGATAGATAGCTTGACAAAAATACACACAATTACATTTTTAGCTAATGTTTTATATATTTAAGGGAACATTTTTCTGAGAAGCATTCACAGACATTTTACGAGACATGGTAAATTCTCACCTATATTGGTTGGTCTTTGTATTACTATATAAAATCTAAAGCAATGTTATTCACTTATTTGAAGAAAAAAACTTAATTTGGAATATTTTCTGGCTTGTGTGTTTACTTCTGTCACATGACAGAAGCACTTAAAGGAAAAAGAAAGAGAAAAAAATTTGAGGTTCAGAAAGTTTTTTCTGTGGTAGCTTCATGTTACTACAACTGTTGAGTACCCATCATCATAAAGCAGAGTTTCAGAGGTAACTGGTAGTGTGGTGTGGAGATTTAGTCATGCTATGTGGGTTAACATTTTTTGTAAGACACATTTAATATAGATGGGTATATGTGGCTTGAGATGTAACTTATACCAAGTATATCTTACATGAACTCAGACCCTGCTCTCTCTCAAATTAGCTGAGACGGTTAGGAATAGAGTATGATAATATTCCAGGAATCTATTCAGTTAACGAAAAAATATTTCATACTTAAAACATTCCATTACTTTATTACGCATGGTACTTACTTTCATTTATTTAATGGACTGTTGTAGCAGCATTAACTCTGCTCATTATAAAAACATGGGTGATAAAACTGCGGTGATATTATAGTTTAAATACCACTGCACAAAATTGAGTGTGGCCCACTGGACAACATACAGAGAGTGAGAGATTTTGAAATGCTCAGCCCTAAAAGGAATGTTTATACCATATCATAGCCCATCCCTCAAAACTCAGGGATCTGTCTATGCAGAAGATGGAACAGAAGACTTTTAAGAGCCAGAGGAGGTAGATGACTTCAAGGAAACAGCATTTTCCAAGCACAACATGGCCTCATAGACACATGTATACCAAAGCTAGCTCTTAATAGATTTTATGTAATAGTTTTCCTCTGCCTCCTTTGCAGTTGGCACACTGAGTCAATTCAGTTACTCTAAAGCATTGAATTTTGTTGTCATAAAAATAAAAACATGATTTTAAGACAAGATACTGTTTTTTTGGAAATTTTAAGTTTAGATCTTTCAACTTAGTTAAAACTCCTTTTCTGTGTTTTGTTTAGGAAAACAGTGATGTTGTGACTGAAAATTCCAGCTGGCAAGCACAGATTCTTGAGAATGAGGAAGCCATCCTTCTTAGTAGCAAGGACAAAACAATTCAACATGTAGAAGTATTTTGTTATGCCAGGTATGAAAATTATTTATGTAGTAATTTGTAAGATAATAGCCTTTCCCCCTTTTTATACTTCTTCAGGAAAATTGAGTACCAAGGAGATTGCTATAGTAAAATCGATACACTGGCTTACCCTCTTTTTTAGCTGTGACTTTCAGTGTTCTCTATTTTTGAAATAATAATAATAATAACTCCTAACAATGCCATACATTTCATTTTATCTTTGTAAAAATCCTATGTTACCGTAGGACTGTGCTGGTAAGTTTGTCAACTTCACACAAGCGATGGTCATCTGGAGAAGGGTAATGTCAATGAGAAAATGGCTCTAGATTTGTAGGCCAGTCTGTAGGAGCATATTGGTAATTGATTGATATAGGAGGACCCACCTCACTGTGGAGAGTACCACCCTTTGTCATTTGGTCCTGGGTAGTATATGAAAGCAGGGTGACAGCTCAAGAGATGTCTGAGAGTACTTGCAACTCTTGCAGAAGACCCAGGTTGTATTCCTAGCAACCACTTGGCGGCATGCAACGACCCATAACTCCAGTTCTAGGAGCTCAGATGCCTTCTTCTTACCTCCTTGGGCACCAGGCACACATGTGGTGTACATGCATACATGCAGGCAAAATACTCAAACACATAAAATAAATAGTTTTTAAGGAAAAGCAAAGATTGTAGACAAAAGGCATTCTTTATACACTACTATATACGTGTGATCTAGCCACTATGGAAGTCAGTATGGATACTTTTCAAATAAACTAGCAATAAATTTTTCATTGTAAATTTAGGTTTGTTTTCTTGATGTACAAAATTGCTTGAGTTTGTTGTGTGTATTAGTCACTAACCCTCTGTCAGAAATAGAGCTGGCAAAGGCTGTCTTCTCCTCTGTGGACCGATTCTTCATTTGATTGACAGTTTCCTCTGATGTACACAGTCTTTTTAGCTTTGTACATTCCCATTACCCTTCTGAGGGTCTGCTGTCTCTTACCCTATTGGTCTATGAGGTGGAACAGTTGGAACAGCCCTTTTATTTTTACTTGTTTTGAATGTTTGGCACTGGATCTTTTTATGTTGCTTAGGCTAGGCTAGCCTCTAGCTCCTGTCTTTACTCATGTCTCATCCTCCCAGAGTGATCAGCTTACAGCTGTGTACCCTTCCCTGTGTTTATGCAATGCTGGGGATCAAACTCACTGCTTTGTTCAAGCTATGCATTCTACCAATTGAGAAACATCCCCATTCCTGTTTTTTCATTTTAGAGTGAATTTCACTGATGGCTGATTTTGTATATCATTTCCTGTACTTATTTGTCATTCATAGGTCTTTTGGGTGAACTGTCTGGTGATTGATGTCTTTTACAAGTTTTTAAATAGAATTCCTTTTTTTCTTTTTGGTTGCAGAATTCTTTTTCAAGTATTTGTTCTTTGTTAACTGTTTAGTTTAAAAATACTTTCCCCTGAATTGTAACTTGTGTTCTCATTCTTTCTAAACAGGATATTTTGTAGAGCAGGTTTTGCAAATTTTAACGAGCTGCCATGTATTCATTTTTCTCTCTGTATATTCTGTTTTTGGCATTGAGTCTGAGATCTCTTTACTTGGATGTACTTCCAGAAGCTTTCATTTCATTGAAAAGTGTTTCTTATAGATAAATATTGTACATTTTAGTTCATGACCCACTTTGAGTATTTTTTGGTATGTGGTATGAGGATTAGGTATATATTCTTTCCCCACTCCCCAACCTCAAAACATCATTTGCTTCAACATCAGACTCTAGGGATTATGAAGATTATTTTGTCAGAGTTTTATCCTGAGTTCTGCCTCTTTGAACCTACTAATGCTTTTGCTGTTCAAAGGCTGTTTTACCTTTAAGTTATCTTCTGCAGTTAAACAACTGATTATTGAAAGGGGGAAAAAAAGTACCTGCAGTTGTTGGTAATTATTTTAGTAGCCGTTGCTATAGCTTTCCTTAATATATTGTATTACATTTGATTTTTTATTCTGTGCTGAAGCCATGCACATGATTTGTTAGAAGTGGATAAACTGAAGTTCTGTGAGAGGCAGTTAAGATAGGAAATGATATCGCTGGGCGTAGAGAGGAAGTGATAAGGCAGGAGGAGACAGGAACTCAGTCTCTTTTTGGGCTGAGAAGTTGAGTAGGTAAGGTGACTGTGGTTTTGGTCCTTTGTCTCTGATTTCTCAGCATTTTCCCCATTGTCTGACTCTGGGCTTTTATTATTAAGACCAATTAGAACTCGTGCAACATACCTTTATTTTTCAATTTTGTTTTTGTGAGAAAACCTTGCTATACTGCCCAGCCTTAAGCTTTGAATTTATGCTGACATACGGTATTCCAGTATCCTTAATTTGTTTTGATTGTAGTCTATATACTCAGGAATATTTCTTAGTTTATATGGGGGAACTAAAGTAACCATTTTTTCTAGCTTTAAATCTTATACACATTAGGAGAAAGCAGACAGCATTATTTATTTCCACTTGGGTCACACAAATGCAAATAGTTCTTAGATGAAAATTTATTGCATGTTAATTTCATACTCATGTTTTTTTCTTTAGTAAGAAAATAATGTTTTAAATTAATTTTGTCTCTGGGTTTGTATGTTTATATAAGTGTATGCTCACATACATGTGTGTGGAAGTCAGAAACACTTACTGGATTCAGTTCTGTCCTTTATACCATGTGTTTATTACCTTGGGATCAAACTCAAGTTGTCAGAATTGATTGAGGACAAATATCTTTGCTCACTGAGCCTAGAAAGAAGAAATCTTATTGGTCTAAACGTAAGTCAACTACCTATGTTCCTTTTCTCTATTTTTGAATATTAATGACTAATAGTTCCCCAATTTTGATATAAAGTTAAACCAGAAGGAAAATGTGCTTCTTAAATTCAAATGAAGCAACTTTTTAGTGGATTGATATTTCTAAAAAGAAGATTTTATTGTGACAGGAATCTGAAATTGCATTTCTTCATTTTGAACGCCACAAACATAAACAGTATACTTCTTGAACAATAATAACTATGGCATTAGTCCACAAAAAAAATGAAATAGAAAAATCAATGTAGTATATGCTGCATTTTTCAGTTTAGAGGAAGTTGTTTATTATTGTTTATAATAAGTGTGTTTTAGGCTTTGAAGGCATGCCAGGTAAAAGTTGTTGGAACAAGTAGGCAGATAGGAGTGTATCAGGTAGTTGTCAGAGGATTTGTAGCCTGTTTAGCTTATGCATGTTGGAGTACTAAGAAATGATAAAGGTGAACTTCTAGCTTTACATCCAGGGCTTCTAGATGGTTGCCAGCTAGATAGTTGTTATGATTCCAGACAAGTTTTCACACACAACTAAAATGTCTATACAGGAAAGGAAATGGGAGAATATAGATTTTAGATCAATAATTATATTTTATTTATATATATTTATATTTTAGGTTTTATTTGTATAAATAAAATATACTAATATAATTTATAGTCAGAATTCTAGAGAATATTTACCAAGATGTTTCAAAGGAGTCTACTTTAACTTTTTCTATAAAAATTGAAGTGCATGCACACTTTCAAGTCTATCACACCAAAAAGGAAATAAAGTTAAAATTTAAATTGTGATTGGTCATGATTCATTCCTAGGGCTGGGTACCTTCTGCCCAATAAATTGTCATGAGCTCAGTTTATCTCATATAAGGAAAAAGGCTGCTATGGTTGAGTAGTGAACCAGTGTTACTTTCTACTGCTAACGTCATGAAGTTTTGTTCCTGGATAAATGTAAGGGAAGCTTGATATTTCAGATATATTTTATAATGCATAAAAACATTTAAGTTGGTAGCAACTAGAGAAATTTCTACAATATGTCATATTGCAGAAAGTCAAGATTAATACAATTTTATGGAAGAGTTTGGGTTGTCTGATTTCTGTAATTTTTTTGAGTAATCATTGAATATTTATTTTAGGAATAAACATCTGAAAAGCAGCACAATATACTATGCAAACATAATATACTATGCAAATCAGAAGTGAATGGCCTTAGAGCAAAGTACATATCAAATAAAAGAACACAATTTCTACCACATGCTATATCGAGGAAGAAAATGTGCAAAAGGAGAAATACAGTTAACTGTAGTCATGATTTTATTTAGGGTGTGAACAACCTTCCTAAATAAAGATACAGAGACTTATTATTTATTATGAATTCTCAGCCTTAGCTTAGGCTTGTTTGACTAGCTCTTTTAACTTAATTTATCCTGTTCCTATTCATCTTTAATTTGCCTTGGGGCATTTTATCTTTCTTTCATTTTGTATGTCCTACTTTCCTGCTTCCACCTTGTCTGTCTGTCTGGCCCCTGACACTTTCCTGTCATCTCCTTTTCTTTCTCTAAAGGCTAAAATCTCTTCCTAATGTTTACTCTCCCTGCCTGGAAGTTCTACCTTGCTATTGGCTATTCAGCTTTTTATTAGACCAATCAAGTGCCTTAGGAAGGCAAGTTAAACAGCAACACATCTTTATATAATAAGCAAATGCAACACATCTATTCAGAATTAAATATTTCACAACATAAAACATATGCAATACATATTTACATGCTTACATATTCTGCAACATGTACAAGTGTACCACGTCTTTACATAGTTAAATGTGAATCATTTTACATAGTTAAATAATCTGCAGCAGTACCCTGTTTTAGAATAATATTTTAAGGTTTGTTACTTTAGATTATGCTGTGGAACACTTGTTTTAATGATGTAAAATGTGTTGTTTTTATTTATATTTGTTTAACTCTGTGAAGCTGTGATTCCTTGTCTGTCTAAAATATCTGATGGTCTGCTAAAGAGCTGAACAGCCAATAGCAAAGCAGGAGAAAGCATAGGTGGGGCTGGCAGGTAGAGAGGATAAATTGTAGATGAGAGCTGCAGTCAGGCCTGTTTTTCATCCTGCCCGGCTCCCGCGTGATTAGCTTTACACCCGAAATAACAACACACAAACTGTATTCATATAAACACTGCCTGGCCCATTATATCTAGCCTCTTCTTGGCTAACTCTCATATCTTGCTTAACCCATTTCTAATAATCTGTGTAGCGCCACAAGGTGGTATCTTACTGGGAAAGATTCAGCATGTCTAACCTGGTGGCTGGCTCCATGATGTCTGCCCTCACTTCCCTTCTTCCCCGCATTCTATTCTGTCTACTCCACCCACCTATGTTCTGACCTATCAGGCCAAGCAGTTTCTTTATTAATTAAATAATGAAAGCAACAGATAGACATATGACCTTCCCACATCAATAAATAGAATGAGAAATCTGGGAGAAGAAGAAGCAAGAAAGAGAACAAGGAGAGATGGTTCTAGGGGCCAGCCACCCAGCCAGAAATAGAATAAGGGTGAAAGTAAGGTATACTGAAGTAAGAAAAGGAAAAAAGCCCTAAGGAAAAGGGTAGATAGGATAATTTAAGTTAAGAAAAGCTGGCTGGCTTTGAACTCGTGATCCTCCTGTCTTTCCCTCCTTCAGCAAATCATGCACACTCATACTACAAGGACGTTTGCTCAGCTGTGTTCATAGCAACATTATTTGTAATAGCCAGAACCTGGAAAGAATCTAGGTGCCCCTCAACTGAAGAATGGGTAAAGAAAATGCAGTACGTTTACACAGTGGAGAACTACTCAGCAGTAAAAAACAATGACATCTTGAAAATTGCATATAAATGAATGGTACTGGAAAAAAAAACTATCCTGAGTGAGGTAACGCAGACCCAGATAGACAAACATGATATGTACTCACTCATAAGTGGGTATTAGACATAAAGCAAAGTATTACCAGCCTATAATCCATGATCCCAGAGAAGCTAGTTAATAAAAGAGAACTCTGAGAGATATACATGGATACCCCTGGGAAGGGGAAACAAACAAGATTCCCTGAGAAAATTGGGAGGGGGAGGGAAGGTTGGAGGGGAGAGAGAGGGAGAAGGGACAGGAGGAGGAGAACATGAGGGAACAGGATGCTAAAGAAGGGGGAAAGACAGAGAGGGAGAGAAAGGAAAGAGATATTTTGATTGAGGGAACCATTAAATGGCTAGTAAGAATCATGGCACTAGGGAAATTACCAGGAATTCATAAGGATGATCTCAGATAAGACTTTAAGCAACAGTGGAGAGGATGCCTAAATTGGCCTTCCTCTGTAATCAGATTGATGACTACCTTAATTGTCATCATAGAACCTTCATCCAGGAACTGATGGAAGCAGATGTAAAGATCCGCAGTCGAGCACTGGGCCAAGCTTATGGGGCCCCAGTCCAGGAGAGGGAGGAACCATGATATGAGCAGGGAGTGGTCAGGACCATGATAGTGATACCCACAGAAATGGCTGATTTGAGCTAGTGAGAGCTCACTGACTCTGGACTGATAGTCAGGGAAACTGCAAGGGACCAAGATAGGGCCATTGAATATGAGGAACAATTGTGAGGCTTGTATGGTCTGTGGGGCCACTGGCAATGGGACCAGGATTTATCCCTAGTGCTTGACCTGGCATGTTTTGGAGCAAGTACTCTTTGGATGGATACCTTGCTCAGCCTAGATAATGGAGGGGGGAGATCTGTGGGCCCAACTTGACGTGATATGTCAGTCTTTATTTACTCCCCATGGGGTTCTTACCCTTTCTGGGGACTGGATGGGGGTGAAGTGGGGGAAAGGTTGGGGCGGAAGGAGAGGAGGGAGTGGGAACAAGAATGACTGTGGAATGGGAAAGGATTGTATTAAAAAATGGAAAAAAAAGAAAAGAAAAGCTGGCTAAAAAGAAGTCAAGCTAAGGCTGGGCATTTATAAGTAATAATAAGCCTCCATGTATTTGGGACCTGGGTTGCAGCCATTCCCCCCCCCCAAAAAAAATTAAAAGACTAAAGGACCAAAAGAAAAAAAATCAGAATTTTTCTCCTTTTTCTTTTTTCTTTTCTTTTCTTTTATTTTATTTTTTTTTTTTTTTTGGTTTTTCGAGACAGGGTTTCTCTGTGGCTTTGGAACCTGTCCTGGAACTAGCTCTGTAGACCAGGCTGGTCTCAAACTCACAGAGATCTGCCTGCCTTTGCCTCCCGAGTGCTGGGATTAAAGGCGTGCGCCACCATCGAAAAAAAGTTTTAGCTTTAGCATAGTAAGATAAGAGCAATTATTAAGTAAGAATTACATTTACAATATCTAGTCCATTTGTATTTGGCAGATTCAGAGAAAATACTACATTTATCCTTCCTATTTTTGTGAGTCCAAAGTTGTGTGCCTATTTTACTTTCTATCCTAACTTGTATTACCAACCCAAAATAGTCTTAGACCTCAAAAGTATTTTCTTATATAAACAATTAAAACTTTTATGTTTCTCATCCTCATTAACTATACATCTCTTATGTAAATTTTTTTTTCTGAATTTGATAACAAGGAAAACTATTTCTTCTTCAACTCCCATCAGAGGACTGAGAATGAGTTAACATTACCTGAGTAAACAGGAATTATAGAGTAAGCATCTTTCAAAACTAATAGAAATGACAGAAAGAGCTGGCTGCCTGAATAGTCACTCAAGGTTCCTCTGCAAGGTTGGGGCATCCATCTTTGGTCTACAGGCCTAGAATATCTGATGGTCTTTTCTGTGAAACAGATATTTTGATGGACTGTCCCACCTTGTCTTGGCCAATTCAGCAGGCAGTTAGACAGTCTTTTTGTTTTGTATCTTGTTGGTCCAGTTTGGACAGCATACTGTCAGCAGTTGAGGCATGGGTAGTTTTTTTGCTCAAATTTCTAGCATCGCCACAAAGAAGTATATGCCTTATGGAGGTTCTTTAATGCCCATCATCCTTTTAGGAAGTAGATTAGTGCTGCCAGGAGCAGACATGTCTTACTATCATAAATAGCCTTGGTGGTTAAACATCTTAAATGCCATATTATGTAGGTCTCTGAAGCATTGGAATATTACTTACCTAAAATGTATCTGTTTAACCTTGGAAACATAACTAACATGACTACAAGTTTGATTGTTATAGATAACTACTAACCTGCATTTGTAATTATCCTAAACAGTTGTAATAATAGCTTTCAAGGAATATACCTTTATATTACATTTTTAAATGAGCTGCATTAAGTACAGTACCTTACATAGGAGTAGAAACATATATAGCATATTACAAAAATAATCTTAAATTTATTTCAAAATACAGAAATCCAGACCAATGTAAAACATTATTCTATAAAGCTATTTCTTTAATCATGTATTCCTACATCCCCATTAAATGATGACAAACATCCATAACCCACAAAATGAACAAAAACCACCCACTCCACCTCTTGGGAATGTGGATGTTTTGTTCTATAGACTGCTTCCTGTTGTTTGTGGATGACTGCATCCCCAGGGTACCCTAAGAAAATTGAGATAATAGTCAAGTTCTAAAAACACTAGCTATAACATTTGTTGTTTCGTCTCTGTGTAATGAGAAAGTACAATGCTTATCTGAAGTCCTGGATAGAATAGACTGTGAGACTAGACCATCTGAACTAGTAGCCTTGAAGTTGTTCTGAACACAGAATTGTAAAGAAACTGTAGCAGAGGCACACAGAAAGGCTGTGATTTTCATTGGTGTATGGTCTCCTTGCTCTGAAAACACTCAGATTTTCAAAAGGTAATATTTTTATTTGTATTAATACAAGTATGGACTGTGCATTGTACACAAGCTAGTCAACGATTTTTTTATATTTGAGCAGATTAAAGATATCTGTCAACTTTATAAGTTTGACTGTATAACCAAACCTCTGTCGATGCCATATGAAAGTCATGAGGACTCTGTATCCAACAAGATTTATCACCAGTCTCAGAGGTGTCCCCTTGTCAAGGGATCAGCATATGTGTCACTTGTCTTGTGGTATTTCTATGTTTATTTCTTTATATCTGTAGCAAAAATTTTCAGGTAGTTTCCCCCAATCAAATATGATCTGTACTAATTTTGAAGAAATCCACAGCCTTTCATTTCCTATGAAAACAAAAGCATAACTTCTCCCCCAACCCAACACATTTTTCTGAATTCTATTTTAAACTTAAGACATGACTAAAGTATCTAGGCTGGTTTAATTCAGAAATTCCTTTTACAAACTCATATCTTTTGGCAGCTGTCTTTACCTCATCAGCGTTCAAAAATTCAAAGTCAACAAAGCACCATACAGAATCTAGACTCCCTGTGTATTTCCCTGTATTACATTACATGACTAACTTTTTAAATATTACTTTGCTCTTTTTTTAAAAAACAGTATTTATTTTTCAACTATTTTTCCCTATAACTGTCTATTCCCCCTTTTTTAAAGCACCTATGTACACTGTCACCTGTTTGAAGGTATTCCCTTCTTGATCTGTTTTACTGTCCATCTATAGCTCTCTCTGACTTAGTGAGCTAAATCTTAAGCTGCTAAGTAGCGTCTGAGCCCTCTGCAGCTGTGGCATTTGGCTCCACTCCTTCCCTGAATGAGTGGATTCTGTGAGAACCTAGCTCTAGGAAGTTGATACCTGTAGGTGTAGACTGCTCTTTCGTTCCTGGCTATCCAGACACAAATAATCACACAGAAACTATATCAATTACAGTACCACTTGGCCAATTAGCTTAGGCTTCTTATAAACTAACTCTTACCTCTTAAATTAACTTATTTATATTAATATAAGGATATTAATATAAACATTCATAGCATACAGAGGGGAATTCCACATCAGAGACCCACACTGTTTCAGGCATTTTACTTAGCTTGCTGTTTCCACTTAGTGTGTTGACTTCTCAAGTGCTCTGCATAGCAATGTCTCTTAAATGAGCCATTTCATTTTTTTTCAGTTTTTTTGGGCCCTAGGTAGAAATTTGTTCCCCATGTTGGATGCTATTTATAGTTGGAATTTTCTTTGGGCCACCAACCAGTTTCCCAAATATTAACATAAAGACTTATTATTATGAATGCTTGTCCTTAGTTTAGGCTTGTCTCTCTAGCTCTTTTAACTTAATTTAAGTTGTTTCTAATTCTCAATGTTTTGCTTTGGGGGCTTTTTACCTTTCTTTCATTCTTTATGTCCTACTTTCTTGCTTCCTCCTTGTCTGTCTGTCTGTGACCTGTCATCTCCCTTTCCTCTGTTTTTTTCTCTAGAGCCTAAATTTCTACTACTACTTGTTCTTCCTGCCAAGAAGTTCTTCCTATACCTCCTCCCTTGCTATTGACCATTTTGCTTCTTATTAGATCAATCACATGTCTTAGGCAGACAAGGTAAAACAACAACACATCTTTGCAAAATTAAAGAATTGCAACATGTCTATATAATCAAATATAACATAAACAAATGCAAAACATCTTTAAACAATTAAATATTCTGCAACATAAACAAAAATAAACACATCCTTGCATACCTGCGCTGAATAAAATAGCTGATTGACAGGTTTTATTTTATCCATATAACGGAGTACAAATTATTAATATGGCAAATTCATTTGGAAGTGCTCTTTGGTTATTACCACTAATTGATAAGTGATATCCAAGTTCTTTAAGTTACAGATAAATTTTGACAATTAGTTTTTTTTAAAGGTGTATTTATACAAAGCAGTAGACATTTTTGGTTTGGATAAATTATTTTAAAAGAACAATCCATGTATAATTGCCTTTGAGATTCATATTTTAAGTGATAATTGACTTAATTTGTGAAATTATTTGATACTAAATATTTTTACAGTTAAGAGCTTCTTTTGAGGGCTCACCAACATCTTACATCTTGCAGATGCATTTTCATGGTTTTCAAATACATTTGAGTTACTAAAATTGAACTGTTATTCTTAATTTTCTTTGGCAGAGGAATAACTTTTATGAAAAGGCTGCTTATATACAAACCATAATGTAAGGTTTTAAATTCATAGAAATATCACCCTTTTGGTTAAAAGAATTTGCTTACAGAATAATTATGTGGAGATTTAGGAGTTTCTAGAGTCTTCATCACTTTTTTAGATATGAGCCTAACACTTGGCAGAACTCCAAAAATACTTTTTTTTTTTTAATGAAAAATGGGAATAATAGTATGTTCATATGCTTCTATTTCTTGGAGAGCTAGGAACTTCACCAACCTGTGCTGCTGAAAACATTGAAATTTAGTAATTTGTCAAAGTAGGACAAATTTCTAAAAAATAATCTCTTACACATTCCCCACTACCTCAGATTTATTAACCTTTGATTACACTTATAATAAAATGTTTTGACTTTCAGCTTCCAGCTTTTCAGCTGTCCAGCATTGTCTAATGGATTTCATTACTACGTAAAACCTCATTTTACTTAATATACAAGATAGCTGCTGAAAAAATCAGTTGCTATGCTCAATTTTCATGCTATTCTCATCACAGTTTGTAATAAAAGAAGTTGCCATATTCAATCTTATCTCTGTAGTGTAATTAATTATCCTGTCACTACTTAGTTTAATCTTTACGCATGGAACTTCTGCTCAAAGTTGTCATCTTATGTTTTATCAATTTTCAAAATAAAAGAACATACATATGAACATTACTGTGGAAAAAACAAATCACATTTCATATCATAGCTTTTAATTTATAAAAGACTTAATTTTAAGCCTTATGTATATGGATATGTGGGTATATGCCACATGCATATAGGTTCTTTTGGAAGAGGGTCCTCTGTAACTAAAATTATGGCAGTTTAATGTTCCTCAACATGGCATTGAAGCCCTGGTTTTTCTGCAATAGAAGTGTGCTGGTTAGTTTTCACCAGCTATGCAAAAACCAGTGTCACCTAGTGAAAGGTAGCAACATTGGGGAATTGACTGTAGGTTGGCTTATGGTCATGCCTGTGGAACATTTTCTTTTCTTTTTCTTTTTCTTTTTTTTTTTTTGGTTTTTCGAGACAGGGTTTCTCTGTGGCTTTGGAGCCTGTCCTGGAGCCAGTCCTGTAGACCAGGCTGGTCTCGAACTCAACAGAGATCCGCCTGCCTCTGCCTCCCAAGTGCTGGGATTAAAGGCCTGCGCCACCACCGCCCGGTGGAACATTTTCTTAATTGTAAATTGATGTAGAATGAAGGACCCAGCTCACCGTAGGCAGTACAGTCCTTATTCAGGTGGTCCAGAACTAGTTAAGAAAGGTAGCTGAGGCCAGAGGAAAAAAGCCCGTAATAACTTATGGTAACAAAATTCAGTTCCTTCAAGGTCTCTGCTTCAGTTCCTATCTCCAGATTCCTGTTTTGATTTCTTGTATTGCCTTCCAGCCATGATAGACTGTAATGTCTAAGGCAAATAGATACTTTCCAGATTATCGTTGATCAATGTTTTATCATAAAAACAGAAGTTAAAATAGCAAACTTTTGGGTATATACTCAAAGGATGCTCAATCATACGATAAAGTCATGTGCTCAACTATGTTCATAACAGCATTATTTGTTATAGCCAGAACCTGGAAACAACCTAAATCCCACCCACTGAGATGGTAGGGCTGATCTAATGGGAGCTCACCAAGGCCAGCTGGACTGGGACTGATGGAGCATATGATCAAACCGGACTCTCTGAACATGGCTGACAGTGGAGCCAAGGACAATGGCACTGGGTTTTGATCCTACTGCATGTGCTGGCTTTGTGGGAGCCTAGTCTGTTTGGATGTTCACCTTCCTACTAGACCTTGATGGAGTGGGGAGGACCTTGGACTTCCCACAGGGCAGGGAACCCTGACTGCTCTTTGGACTGGAGGAGGAGGGGAGTGGGGTGAGGGAAAGGGACATGTGAGGAGGGGAGGAGGTGGAAATTTTTAATAATAATAAAAAAAGAATGGATTAAAATCTACTAAGCATTTTTATCTAAACAGAAAATAATGAACAATGAAACCCTAATGGGGAATTAGACTTAATCATTGACTTACGATGGGTATCTGTTCCCAGAGAAGCATAATCATATATTTACTTCTTTTTGTAAATTTTGTTCTCTTTGTGAAAAACTATTAAATATTATTAAGAGCTAACAAGTTAGATCCATCAGGAATCAAATTTTCTTATTGTATAGTCAAACATAGTAAAAAATTAAATTATATAGTACTATTTTTTTAAAAAGGAATGGAATAAAAGGAAATGTGGTACATTTACAGAAGGGAGTACTACTAGTGGTTAAAAAAAATCCTGACATTTTGAAATTTGTGGGCAAATGGATAGATCTAGAAAACATCATATTGAGTGAGATAACCCAGACCCAGAAAGACAAATATGTACTCTCTCATAAGTGGCTTTCAGACATAAAGCAAAGAAAAAAATTCACAACCCCAGAGAACCTAGATAACAAAGAGGACTCTAAGAGAGATATACATGGATTTAATCTACATGGGAAGTAGAAAAAGACAAGATCTCTTGAGTACATTGGGAGCATGGAGATCATGGGAGGGTGTAGAAGATCGGGGGAGGAAGGGAGGGGAATGAAGAAAATTATATAGCTCAATAAAAACCATTTTAAAAAATCAGAAAAAAACATTTTAATTGCTACATTCTTTAGGTCTTTGAAATGTAGAAGAATATCTATCTGAAATGTATCTTTGTATATCTCGAAAACTAACATGACTATAAGCTTGACTATTATAGATGACTTATTTTTGTAAATCTGTATTTCTTAATTATATATTACATATTTAATTGAGATGTATAAATATAATACCTTAAAAAGAAGTATATATAAAGTATAACAAATTTAATCTTAAATTTACATAAATAAACTAAAATCCATGCCATTGTAAAATGTTGAGATTAACAGTTTTGGGGGGTTAAATTAAACTCAATAATTTATTCTTTTCTCCATCATTTCTATTCCATATCCCCCTTTGTTCTTTAGAAAGAGATTGACTATGACCAATAACAATTTATAACCAATCCCTTATATAAAAACAAACATTTATAAACGGTGTTTTGGGAATTTGGGCTTAGATCTCTAGACTACTTTCTGCTGATTGTGGGTTCTAGTAATCTTTGAGGAACCCTTAAAAAATTTGGAATTATGGTTAAGTCCTGACTGGAGTATTTTGTGGCAGCATCCTTGACACTGTTCTGAATGTAGAAGTCAGAGGAAACTGCAACGGAGGCACTCTGAAACATTGGATCATTTGGACTATCAATTTCCTTTGGCGATCTAACATTGGAGGGAGGGTCTTCTTTAATCAAGCCATATTAACCTGGAAGGAATCCACAGCTTCTCATCTTCTGTAGAAACAAAAACAGAACCTCTTTTCCAAAGCCACATATACTTAGACCCAAATTTTGCAGTCAAGATACCTTTACAATATATAGGTTGTTTTAACTTGTAGCCCCCACAATCAAATATCTCTCAGCAGTTAGCTCATTAACAGTCAAAAATTCCAAAGATGTCCATTAAGTTCTTGAAGGCGGATCGAATTAATACAGGCCAATTGGTATAAGATGATACCACTTTAATATAAATAGCACACTCACGCAAACGAAGTTCCCGCAATGCCCAGAAACAAGAAACAGGAAGGGGTTCCCAGCGTCTGTGCACCCCAATTTATAAACATTTGCCCGAGACCGCCCCACCCGCAAAGGGCGGGCTGTCTCTACATCTCCCCTTTTTTGTCTAAATAAGACAGAACTAAACTAACTACAACTATAAACAATAATAAAAAATAATAAATGTAACAAACAATATTGAGAACAAAAGTTTTACCATACACTCTATCTCAAGGAGTCTAAATAATGTAGAGAGTAATTACAATTATATAATCTTCAACTCCGTCAAAGATCTGAGAAGGGAATAAATGT
>NW_004949111.1:2816515-2828343 GCF_000317375.1 Microtus ochrogaster
AAATCTATCGTTCTGGCTGAGGATTTATGAGGTTACCTTTAATCAGACCAAGTCTGCTGCTGAGGTGGCCCGTGCAGGCAAGGGCAATGTGAGCCTCGGAGCACTAGTGGCGAGAGAGCAAGCCCGCTCGCGCTCGGGCTAGGGTGCGGGTTTGACGGGCACTGGCGGCTAATGAGCTGCGCGGTGCCGGACGCCGGAGCGCGCTGGGCCGGAGAGAGCACGCAGGGAGTGGCGAGCAGAGTCGGCGGGTGCGGATAGCTTTTCTCCGGCAACCAATCTCACTCGCAAAGGCTGCACTAGGTTCCCCCGTGCAGCGCGGTGGCTGAACCCGGGACCCGCGGGGCAGCTGAGGCCAGCGCCCGGGTCCTGGTGCGGGCGCAGGAAGAATCTGCCACAATGTTGGAGCGCCAAATGAAGGCGGATCGAATTAATACAGGCCAATTGGTATAAGATGATACCACTTTAATATAAATAGCACACTCACGCAACTGAAGTTCCCGCGATGCCCAGAAACAGGAAACAGGAAGGGGTTCCCAGCGTCTGTGCACCCCAATTTATAAACATTTGCCTGAGGCCGTCCCGCCCCCAAAGGGCGGGCTCTCTCTACAAGTTCTACTTATAGCATTGAACTATTTTACTAGTTCAAAGTGCCACAGTCTACCGTATTCCTCCAAAATTGACATGATCAGGCTTGTTCACAGCAATAGTCCACTCTCTGGTTCTGTTACCAACTTCTTGATTCCTTGCCTTTTTTTTTTTTTTACTATTGTGATAAAATATCATGACCAAGGCAAGTTCCAGAAGAAAGAGTTTACCTGAGCTTATGGTTCTAGAGACATAAGAATCTCTTATGGCAAGAAGAGTGGTAGCAAACCGTGACATGGTGGTTGGTGTAGAGTGCTGAGAGCTCCATCTTGTAAACTACACACATGGAGCAGAGCAAACAAACTGGAAGTGGACTCTGGAAACTCACCCTCAGAGAAATACTTCTTCCAGTAAGGCCGCTCCTCCCAAACTTCCCAGACTCTGCCACCAACTGTGGGCCAAGTGTTTAAACACCTGAGTCTGTGAGGAATATTTCTCATTCAAAACATTACACTTAGAAATAGATGTGCTTCCGGATTGTTTTCTTTTGTTAATTGTAGAATATTGACATAGACTTTATTAAGTGAACATCCCTTGTCCAAATTGTTCCAAAGTTTAAAGTCTTTTGATTACTAACATGATTCTCAAAAGGTTTTGCATTTAGTAGCATTTACTATTTGAGGATGTAGCCTAGGCATGATCATGTACTGAAAAGTCAAAGGGCATTTGGAAAGATATTTATAAATACGTGCATGATAAACTGCATCTATGCGTTATAGTACATGGAGAAACTGATGAATGTAGTTGTTTTTGGAATTTAAAATTTTGTAGACTACATAGATTATTAACATGTGATTATATTTGTGACTGGTGCAATTTTGATATTATGAGGATGGGACAAATATCCCATAGGAGAAAACATGATAATGGGCAAAATATGGAGACTCAAGTTGATTAATTGAGTGGTAGAGATGCCATGTTTGAAAGCAGTTAAATTAGTATAGAGGGAAGATATTTACTTTATAAAGAGAAAGACTTTGAGGGAGGTAGGATTTAGGCTTGATAGTGGAAGGGCTACTGTTAGGTCTTAAACATTCAGTTAGCAGTTACTTAACAGACATTAAGTACAAGGAGTTGGGACCAGGTATTGAACAATAAGGCAGCTCAGAGAGAAGAGTTAATTTTCTGGAATAGGAATTGACAATGTAGGCTAGCTCAATGTAAGTCTGTACTATCAAGGTATCAGTAGACTAAAAATTCTTATTCTAGTAATAATTTTGGAAATGAAGCTTTGAGTGGAATAATAAATATTAATAGGAAATAGGAAACAATGTTGAAATTTTGTTGTAGATACCACAAAATAATAGGAAAATTGATGTGGCATACTTCCCACCACTTGACTGAGGTACCTCTGTCACACTACCAAGTCCATAGAGAACTTAAATGTTAATCTTCTGACAGATGCCATTAGTGAGCAGTTGCTCTGCTCCAGGTACAATGTTGGATTCTTTGCATGCAATATGTCAGTTTAGTTTCAGACCAAATTTGATAGTGGGTCCTGTTATTCCTGTATAGTGTAGGACTAGAGAAGAGAAGTACATGCATTCAGAATATTAATCAGTTGGGTTTATAGCTCTATCTGTTGTTGTTGATTTTACTGTGTTTGCTTTTAAAATATGATTCTTTTGTCTGCCTTAAATTCTCAAAAATGCTCGTGTTCATGATCTCTAATATCTTAAATTTCAAGCTTCATATTAAAATTTAACAGTATGTACCAGAACTTAAGACAAAAGGATAGAGGTGTAAAACTTGCTATGAAAAGTTGAAAGCAATAAGAAAAATGTAGCAGGTTAGAAATGTCAGAAGCATGATATTGATTATTATTATTATAATTTCTTATCAGTCAGGATTTGCATAAAGATGTTGAGGAAGCTGGTGCACTGCTGAAAAATCACGCTTTTGTGACATCCGCGGACTCCGTAGAGGCTGCAGAGGCTGCAGAGGCTGCTTGCCTGCCTACTGCAGATGCATCATTAAACACTAGGAGCTCTGAAACACTAGCAGAACAAACTCAGAGCAGTGAGCCAGAGAGTTCACTAGCAGTAAATGATGCTGAAGCAGCAGGAGAAAAAGAAAATCATAGTGATGATAAAGCTACAGAAGAAGAGCCAAGTGAAAATGTGCCTAAAGTACAAGACACCACAGAGCCACCAAAGAAAAATAGAATTTCTTACTCACAGATTATTAAAGAAGGCAGAAGATTTAATATTGATTTAGTATCAAAAGTAAGTACCTATTTTATACATCTTAACGTAGAACAATAATAACTTTCAATTGATTGAAAATAACATCTAGAACTCTTAAGTATACTTTTCTTCATTTTAGTTTTCGAATTATAAAGTTTGCTTTATATAAAGATAGTAAACAAAATTTTATAATTCAGTAACAAAATAGGTTAAAATACATTAAAATGATATTATTAATATGCTTAACTGTACTTTTAAACTATACTAAATATTTTGAACATGAAGAATGCTTTGTATAGGGGCAGGTAGTTCATCCTAATATTCTAATTCATGGGCACTATGAATTCCATCAGAAGAAAAATTCTATTCAGTTTGTGTTAAAATCTCATGTTCTTTGCTATAAATTTTATATAAATGCCCCTAGCCCCTATAAAATTTAGCCTCAATATAAATATTCAGAATAAACAAATGCATTTTTGAAAACCATATGGTCAGGTTTGAAGACACTGGGCCATACCTCTCTGCTGGTGCCAAAGGATGTGAAAAATGCTCTTGTCTTTGCTGGTGTTTCCATAATTAGCTCTAATGTTAGCTCCTTGTAACTTCTGATGCGGTTTCTGGATCATGGGAGGCTTCAATACTGCATTGGGTTCATAAGAAGCAAGGCTGATTTTGTTCAAATTAATAAAATATCCAGTCAAGCTTGCCATAAAGGGTGTGATAAGAGAAAAGGAAGGAGCAATTCATGCATCTCACGTTTTGCTGAGGATATCTGTTATGCCTGTTTGCTTTGAACTTAGTGTGTGGAAATATGAATATTTCCCTACATAAAATATTATACTATTCAGAATAGTAGATAAATAAATTTTCATTACATAATTATTTCCAATTAAAAACTATTCTAAGTAAACTTATTTTTCTCAGTTATGAAGCCAATGTGCCAAATAGAGAAAAAGTGTTTAATAGTGATTCTGATTATTTGAGTGTAATTACAACGTTGTTTCATATCTCATCAATGTGAAATTGCCATGGTAGATTACTTATGGGGCATTGAAAAAGAGACTTATGATTAAATATGGTACATATATTTTTTTCCATGTTTCAGAAACTTATGTCTAAGATAATTTTAGTTGAAATTTGTTTTTATTCTTCAGTGGAAACTGAAATTCACTTGTTTCAAGTTTTATTTGACTTAATAAGAATGAGTTTTTGGTCTATATAAATATTAATTTATATAATTTGCATCTCGTGATGGAGTGTTGCATTAGAAATAATTATTTTTTAAAGAACTGAAATACCACTTTATAGTTAAGACTTGTTATTTTAAAAATAATGTAAAGTGTATCAGTTTTGTAGTGTGTTAGGAATGAGTTAATCAAATAACATGGCATATTTATTTAGTCAGAGTATTTGGATTAATGCTTAAAAATGCCACTAACTTCGGTTGGCATAATTCTTACCTAATATTTATAGTTTACAACATTGTACATAATTTATATTGATTTTCAGATTATCTTCCTAGGTGCTCAAATTATTGAAATTAAAATTTTGAACTGTCACATTTCTTTGTATAGTCAAACATTTTATTTAATTTTTCTCTAGTTATTATGGAAGCATCCTTTATCTTTTTAATTTTTTGAGTTATAGAATATAAATATAATGATCATAGGAAGTAGCCAAATATATATTTATACATGATTGAATTTCAAACATGACTGATAATACTGTATAAAGTTTTATTGTTTTCCTCTGTGGTATTAATTATGAGGTAAGGCAAAAGATTAGGTCAATGCTTCACATACATATCAATAGTAAAATTGTTCACTTCTTGAAATGGTCATATTATATACTTAGATTTTGAGGGGCCTAGAATTTGACTCTGTTATGGAAATTTATCACAAATCCATGTGATGCCATTTTGTTTGCTTTTATTGACTTGTCTATATTGTTAGCATGGGGTGCTCCACTGTACTCATCTTATTATAACCACTGGCTCTATTTTCTGAAGTATCATATCATTCAGATGAGAAAGATATTTCAGAAGGAAATACAGTGTTCTGTTGGTGTACTGTGTGCAGTGTGACCTTGTTAGCAGACCCGAGATTTCATAACTAAACACATGAACATTTCTGTAATGAAATTCATGGATGTTCATATCCAGACAAGACTAGAAGAACCATTTAAGAGTTCAGGCTTTACTGCCAGAACAAGTTATAGAGAAAGCTTTATATTATAGAATTTTTTGGTTTCAATTTCAATAATGAACTGGGATCATTTAATGAATTATTTGTATAATACTTTTACATTTAAAAAACATGTAACTTCAATTCTAGCAGGTGTATGTGTTTGTGTGTGTGTGTGTGTGTGTGTGTGTGTGTGGTAGTTGCCGTTTTCCACTATTTTGCCTTTGATGGTATCCTCTCAAACACTTTCTACCTGCAGCTTCTCTATTCTCGGGGATTACTAATTGATCTTCTAATCAAATCAAATGTTAGTCGATATGCAGAGTTTAAAAATATTACGAGGATTCTTGCATTTCGAGACGGAATTGTGGAACAGGTACTGTACCGCTCAACTGTGTCAGCCAAGTTACTACTACTCATTTAGAAAAAGAACAAAGGACTGTATCTGTTTTCCTAGTAAGGTAGTTATTTCCATCTTTGCATGGTTGTTTATAAATGTAAATACAAAATTTGCTTCATTAAGTTTCCTGTGATATTTTTGAACATTTGTTCCCCAGGTTGATTGAATGTTGAGGAATGCTAGTTTCAGGCAGCAGTACTATATTTGAATTGTCATTTGTTCCCTATTATGGGTGACATGTCATTGGCCTTTTAATTGCATGAAGAACAACTTGGCAGAATTAAGTAACAGAGCTCTCAAGTTAATTAGCTCTGTAGTTAACAGAGATGCTATTAGAGCTGATGAAAAGTGACAGGAAGCAGCCAAAATGGAATGGAAATGATAACCTTGTAATGTGGAAAGGAATACAAAGTATAATGTGGAATATTTGTGTGATTAGCAGGCATTTTCAAATCATTTTTACTTTCAAATCTTTTCAGGTTCCCTGTTCTAGAGCAGATGTCTTCAATAGCAAACAACTTACTATGGTAGAAAAACGAATGCTAATGAAATTTCTAACATTTTGTATGGAATATGAAGAGCATCCTGATGAATACAAAGGTATTGCTTTTCATTAACTTGGGTTTTCTAATTATTTGTGGTTTTAATTTTAATATGCTTCCTCAATTTGGTAAACAATTGATTATTCTAAAATATACTCTAACTCTACTATATCCAGTAAGTTAGCCATAGTGACATGGTACTATTTAAATTCAATAAAAAAATGCTGAAAAGTTCATTCCTTCAGTCATGCTAGCCATATTTCAGTTTGTGTCTAGTGAGTATAATGCAGATATTTTCAACATTGCCAGAATGTCATGCCAGACTCCCATTTCTATTCTTTGTAAATTAAGTACCCTGGTTAGCTGATTACTTAATCTGTGTGTGTATGACACTAGGAATTGAGCATAGGACATTGCTTATGTGATAAGACCTATTAATTGATTGTTGATATATCACATTCTTTTTTGTTATTTTATCGTTATTATTATCAATAATAAATTTGTGTAGATGTCATTTTTTAAGAGTACGTTCACTTGAAATATTGAGCCATTCATTTTGATTTACATAAATGATATGTATTGTATAGTGGAAACCTCTAGATTTAGAGAAGCTATGGTTTCCAATTAGTATTGTATTATTGCAAACTTAAGGACAGTTATTTTAGTTCGTTGAAAATTCATTTCATTGTTTTAGTGTCAGCTGCTTTTCAAGTACATGTGAGCTGGAAAATTGTGCAAAATTAAAATATTTTGTTGATAATTCATTGATAAAATTACACTGAGATTTGCATCATTGATTTGTTTTGACACAATTGTGAAGACCTAATTCTTGATAGCAAAGCCTCAATAAATACTAGGTAGTTCTTTCCAGTGCTTAAACTAAGAGTCTCTCAGTCAGTTAATTTCTGTTATTTTTATTAACTTATATTATTTCCCTAAAGTAATGTCCTTTGTTGCATGATTATTTCCTCCCAGTAGTAAAGCATTTAATTGTTTTCTGTTATGTAATGAAAGGATTAGGTTTATAGGGGTTCCTTATTATTTGAAGTGTGATTGTCAGCATTTTGGGTTCCAGGAGCCAGAAAGAAATTAGTTTCATTATTTTTAGTAAAAGTTTTTTTCTAGGTTTGAATGCAAAATATATATTTAAGAAAAGTAAAATGCAAAATGTAGCAGAAATCACATTTTTATTAGTGCATTTTATCAGTTCATTATATTTTAGCTTGCTTAATATTTTCACGTGTTGACATTATTCTATAGTTTAAATGCTAATGAATTGAGGATATTGCCACCCACCATAATTCATTGAGTTATTTAATGTCTTCCTAGATTTTTATATCAATAAAATACTAAATAAAGATTTATCATTTAAATTTTAAAAACTGTGCCATCAAATCATTTAGGATAATGAGGTTGTTTCCATATTTTGTTCTTAAGACCAATAGTCCAAAATGTAGTGATAATGACCACTTGTATTCTGTTTGAAGTCTCTAACAGATTTGGCTATATTAATTTGTGATGTTTCTAAATAGAAATTAAATTTGATTTTAATTTATAAAATTTCATTTTTCTTTTCATAGCATATGAGGAAACAACATTTTCTGAATATTTGAAAACTCAAAAATTAACCCCCAACCTGCAGTATTTTGTCCTGCATTCAATTGCTATGACATCAGAGACAACAAGCCATACTGTAGATGGTCTCAAAGCTACCAAAAACTTTCTTCACTGTCTTGGGCGGTACGGCAATACTCCATTTCTGTTTCCTTTATATGGCCAAGGAGAACTCCCTCAGTGTTTTTGCAGGTAAGTTAAGATTTCTGTCTTTTAAAAGAATTGTATGAATAACATGAAAATTAACCAAAGCTGAGCTTGGTGGTGCATCCCTGTATGCTTAGCATGTGGGGTGTAACGGCAGGACTGTTAGGAATTAAAGGCCACTCTTTTTTTTTTATTTTTATTTTAGATAGAATATAAACTATCTTTTTTTCATTTTCCATACCAATCCAGTTCCCACTTCCTCCCCTCCTCCCGTTCTCTTCTACCTACCCCCTCACTCCATCCCCATCCCCTTCTCAGAGCCGGTAAGGCACATTGCTTTGAGAAAGGTCCAAGGCCCACCCTACTATATCTAGGCTGAGCAAGGTATCTATCCTAAGAGAATTGAATCCCAGAAAACCAGTACAAGCAGTAGGGATGAACCTGGTGCCACTGGCCCCTCAATCTGCCCCAGCCATGCAACTGTCAACTACATTCAGAGCAACTAGTTTGGTCCTATGCTTGTTCTTTCCCAGTCCAGCTGGAGTTGGTGAGCTCCCATTAGCTCAGGTAAACTGTTTCAGTGGGTGTCCCCATCATGGTCTTGACCTCTTTGTTGCTCATATTGTCAGTCCTCCCACTCTTCAGCTGGACTTTGGGAGCTCAGTTGCTGGATGAAGGTTCTATGGTGATATTTAAGATATTCATCAGTCTGACAATAGGGCAAGGCCAGTTTGGGCACCTTCTCCTCTATTGCTTAGGTTCTTAGCTGGGGTCATCCTTGTGGATTCTTGGATATTTCTCTAGTGCCAGGTTTCTTGCTAGCCTCATAATGGCTCCCTTATTCAAAATACCTCTTTCCTTGATCTTATCTCTGGCCTTCCTACATTTCCACTATCCTATTACCTCAAGTTCTACCCCCTCCCTTCTCTCCTAGTCTTCCCCTTCTGCCCTCCCTGTTCTACCCACCCCTATGTTCCCAATTTTGTCAAGTGATCTTGTCTATTTCCCCTTTCCAGGTAGCTCTATGTATGTTTTTCTTAGGGTTCACGTTTTACTTAACTTCTCTATGATCATGAACTATAGGCTCAATATCCTTTGCTTTATAGCTAGTATCCACTTAAGAGTGAGTACATACCATGTTCATCTTTCTGGTTCTGGGTTTTTTTCATTCTGCCTTTTGATTAGTTTGGGTAAGGCTTTGTCTGTCTTGTTGATTTTCTCAAGAACCATCTCTTTGTCTCGTTGATTCTTTGTATTGTTTTCTTTGTTTCTGTTTTATTGATTTCAGCCCTCAATTTGATTATTTCCTGTCATCTACTCCTTCTGGGTGAGTCTGCTTCTTTTTGTTCTAGAGCTCTCAGGCATGCTGTTAGGTCACTAATGTGAGCTTTCTCCATTTTGCTATGAACTTCCCTCTCAGCAATGCTTTCATCCCCCTTTCTTTTATAAAGGCAGGCAGTTATTAAGTGGAGGGCACCAGGTCAGAGTCAAACCATGGTGTGTCAGATCTAAAGGAGAAGGGACTGGGACAAGGAGAGACCCTCCTCTCGAATGGTGAAGCAATTTACCTCTCCTGGGAACAGAGGGGTGCCTTACGATTTTTAGGTCGAGTGGGGACCAGGTCTTTTTTTCCCTTACCTGTCCTAGGATTCCCAGGACCCTGTCTTAGGTTGGGGGATGTCCTGCCACAAGTCACCCATCCTTGGAGCTCCTCAAATAAAAGGTATCTAGCAAGACCTAAAGTAAGTAGGTCTTTGACCACAGGGTACCCTGTCTTAGGCCATGTGGAGGGCGATTCTCGTCCTGACGCCATGCCATGTTTAGCCAGCCAGTACAGCCTCTGTATGATGTGCTGTTCAGGCGAGGACTCCATACTATCTCCTGTCATTGGGCCCCTGTGTCTATCATTAATGAAAAGACTGTGAGGAGCTCCTCAAACAAAAAATATAATTATATAATTTGGACATCAATAACTCCATCTTCCAGACAAGAAGAAAAGGCATTTTTCAAACCCAGTATTCACCTTTTAGTCTGGCCTTAGGTATCCTCCTTCCTAAATGCCTACTCCACATAAAATTACGTGTGCTGCCGGCCAAAAATTAGGGCAGTGTAAAAAGGATCAAAATCTAAAATTCTTAACATATGCATTAAACCCAAACATTTTACAGCGTGTGTCAAACCTTTCCCAACATCTATAAGCAGTTACAAATATCATTAGGTCAATTTCAGTAAGAGCACAATGACATACATTGTTGTCATCAAATACCACCAGTTCTAGTCTCTGAGCAACAGTGACAGGAACCCCAATCTTCCCCCTTCTTAAGTGAAGAGGCGTTAATATTTTAATTAAAATGAGTTTTGTGTCCCAAAGATTAAAACTGTCAGATGTTTAGTCTGCATCAGAAGCAGCTCAGCATTTGTGCTTCAGGGCAGGTTGGATTCCTGGATGAGGTGAATTGGATTCAGCTATCTGAAGCACATCTTGGCACTTATCTCAGCCAGGTCTCCCTGGACTCTCAAGGCAGTACAACACTCTGCAGAGTGGAGCAGCAGGTTCTGTTATCAGGCACTCCTCTCCTTGGGGGCAGGAAAGGCCGGACCAAGGACCTCTCCCCAGTCGCCTCTGGAACTCCTCTGTGGGGCATCTGCAGCCTCGACATCAGATCCAGATTTTATTTTCTTTCTGTGAAAAAAAGCATAAGCATATCCTCGACCCCAAATATACATACAGGTCGGGTTTTTCATAATGCATTGCAAGGGCTTTTCCACCTTGCCCTAGCAAAGGTCAGTTTGGTGTTATCGCGCCAGATCCGTTTGTGTCAGGATCTTTTGGCAACTTTTTATGAGTTGCTTTGAAGGAGCCTTGTTATGCTCCATAATTTTTTTTATTATTATTAACCATATATGCAGTTCTTTTATTGGAAAAGCCATTTGTAAAATTTGCATAAAATCCTTTAAGGGAATTTTGCTATAACATTAGTAAAATACAGTTGTGTGAATTTTAGCAATGATCATCTGGGAAAAGATTATTGTTTTTGCCTTTGAATTGAGCAAACACAATTGTCCAGGAATTAATCTTAAAATTATCAATGAATCTATTATTTATTATAAGAAACATTGATCATAGTCAATATTTTATCAAAACCCTCTCTCAGATGTTATCCTGTCCTTTTGTACCAGACAGGCTACTGTTTTAAATTAAGGGTTTAATATCTTAACTGGCAAAACTGAGAAGGTTTAGCCATAAACAGCATTTTTTATAAAATTGTTGTAGAACAAGTTTTACATTTAATATACATACTTGCCATAGCTGAATTATAATTAATATACTGTATTTGTTGATTATTGTATATTTTACCTGTTGATTTATGTTTTACCTGCTTGAGTACCTGTTAGGCAGCTTTCTTTAAGCTCTCTATTGGAAACTGTTTTTTAAAAGAATTTTACCTAGCGGCTCAAGGTCTCCCATAAGAGTATTATAATTAGGGCTTTAACCATTGGACATCCAACCAAAAGTTTGTAAGCTATCTTCCTCTTAAGTTTTAAGTCTGTCTTGTAGATAGGAAAATGGAAAAAGGAAGCATTTTAACTAATAATGCTGGCCTCATTAGACACCAACGTGTAGAAAAATGAAAATAGATCCATATCCATCTCCATGTACAAAACTTAAGTTTAAATGAGCCAAAGGCCTCAGCATATAAAAATTATGTTGAACCTTACAGAGAAAAAATTTTGAAGCACATTTTGCCACATCTCAAACACAGCCTCAGTGGCACAAACATTGTGAAAAACCATAAATTAGATCTCTTGAATTGAGAAACTTTTGTATAACAAGGCTATATAGTGGGAAAAGATCTTTACTTATCATAAACCCATTCCAAAAATATATGAAGAACTCAGGAAATTAGTTATTAAAAATTAATCCAATAAAAATACTTGTTATAGACCTAAACTGAAAACTCTCAAGAGACGAACCCAAAAATGACTGAGAGACACCTAAAAAATGTTTAAACATAACATCCTTTAGCCCTCAGAGAAATGCAAACCAAAACTCTGAGATTTTACCTTATCCTTGTAGAAATGACCAAGATTAAAAATTACTGCTAACAAT
>NW_004949111.1:2829038-2841289 GCF_000317375.1 Microtus ochrogaster
CGTGTTTGTGGGCTTTGTGAAATTAGTGTTTTTGTTGAGTCCTAATTTTAAAACATGGTGATCCAATAAGATAAAAGAGGTTACTCCAATTTTTTGTATCTGTGGAGGTTTGCTTTGTTACCAAGTATGGGGTCAGTTTTAGAGAAGGTTCCATGAGGTGCTGAAAAGAAGGTATGTTCTTTTGTGTTTGGGTGGAATGTTTTGTGGATATCTTTTAAGTCAATTTGAGTCATGACATCTGTTACTTCTCTTATTGATCTGTTAAATTTCTCTTGTTGACCTGTCCGTTGTGGATAGTGGGGTGTTGTAGTTTCCTACTATTAGTGTGTGGGGCTTTATATGCAATTTAAGCTTTATATGCAATTTTTCTTTTACATATGTGGGTGATCTTTTATTTGGCACATAGATGTTCATGACTGAGACTTCATCTTGATGGATTGTTCCTGTTATGATTATAAAGTGTCCTTCTCCACATCTTTTGATTGATTTTAGTTTGGAGTCAATTTTGTTAGATATTAGGAGAGCTACACCCACTTGTTTCTTAGATCATTTGATTGGAAATTTTTTCCCTAACCCTTTACTCTGAGGTATTGTCTGTCTTTGAGGTTGAGGTGTGTTTCTTGTATACAGCAGGCAGATGAATCCTGCTTTTGTATCCATTCTCTTAGCCTGTGTCTTTTTATAGGTGAAATGAGTCCTTTGATATTAAGAGATATTAATGACCAGTGATTGTTAATTCCTTGTTCTTTTTTAGAAGGGGTTGAGTGATACTGTGTGTGTTTCCCTTCTTTTGGTTTTCTTGGTGTGAGGTTATCTTTTACCTGTATTTTTGTGGGTGTAGTTAGCTTCCTTGGGTTGGAGTTTCCTTCTAGTACTTTCTGTAGGGCTGGATTAGTGGATAGTTATTATTTAAATCTGGTTTTGTCATAGAATATCTTGCTTTTTCCATCAATAGTGATTGAAAGTTTTGCTGGGTATAGTAATCTGGGCCTGCATCTGTGGTCTCTTACTGTCCGCAGTACATCTCTCCAAGACCTTCTGGCTTTCATGGTTTCCATTGAAAAGTTGGGTGTAATTCTAATAGGTCTACCTTTATATATTACTTGACCTTTTTCCTTTGCCGCTCTTAGTATTTTCTTAGTTCTGCATGTTTTGCATTTTGATTATTATATGACAAACGGATCCAGTCTATTTGGTGTTCTGTATGCTCCTTGTACCTTCATAGGGATAACCTTCTTTAGTTTGGGAAATTTTTTTTTCTATGATTTTGTTGAATATATTTTCTGTGCTTAAGGCCACTCTTGACTATATAGCAAATTGAGGCCAGGCATAGTTATAGAAGTTCCTATGTCAAAATAAATTCATTCTATTTTTATAGGAAGTTTCATGTTTATTGGTTGCATCTAAATGATATATTCAGTTTGGTGTGTTTTTGAACCATATAAAATATTATAAATTGCTATTGTCATCCAACATTATGTTTCAACAATATTACGATGTATATATGAAAAGAATTTGCTGCAAGCTGCCGGGGTCCCGAAAGCAGCCAGTCCTAAGCAGGGACGGTGCACGAGACCACTCAATAAGAAGGTGGCTGGTCCCCAACCAGCCATGTGGGCAGCTGGTTGGTCCCCAGTGAGCCATGCTGTGGATTCCCCAGTAACTTGCTGCTGGATCCCCAGAAGGCAGGGGGCAGCAGGTCCCTAGAGCAGCGAGTCCCAGGCAGAGCTGGAGCAGGAGACCACGCGGCAGGTCTCCAAAGGTCACCAGCCATGCAGGCAAGGGGCACACCATGCAGAGTGAAGTTAGACATTTATTAGGTGGGTTGTGGAGGGCAGGGGAAAAGGGAAGGAGAGGAAAGAGAGAGAGAGAGAGGAGAGAGAAGAGAGACAGAGAAAGGGGTAAGGGGAGAAGTGGGTAGAGAGGCAGAAGCTGCCTCTTCAAGAGAGGGACAGGAAGAGAGAGGACCAAGGCAGGAAGCTGAAGATCAGCCTGTTTCACAGGATGGGGAAAGGAGTGGGTGTGGCTTGTCTCTCAAAGAAACAGAACAATCATTACACTATATACATTTTTATGTTTTATATTTATATTTTATTCATATTTATTCTATTATATTTTATATAATTTTCATTATTAGATAGGTCAGTTGTGAATGTACCATAAACTACCTTTTCAAACTACTTTTTGATGTTTTTCTATTAACATCCTATGTATGTGTTTTCGTTAGGGTTTCTGTTGGTATGATTAAACACCATGACCAAAACAACTTGGGGAGGGAAGGGGTGTATTTGACTTACACTTCCATATCATTGTTCATCATCAAAGGAAGTCAGGATAGGAGCTCAAACCGAGCAAGAACCTGGAAGTAGGAGCTGATGGAGGGGTGATGCTTACAAGCTTGCCCTCAGTGGCTAACTCAGCCTGCTTCATGTAGAACCCAGGACCACCAACCCAGAATGGCACCACCCACAAAGTGATGGGCCCTCCCCTATTGCTCGCTAATTAAATGGTTACAGCTGAATATTATAGCAGCCTTTTCTCAATTGAGGCTCCTTTCTTTCAGATAAACTCTGTAATCTTTGTGTCAAATTGGCAAAAGAATAGCCAGCACAATATGTCTTTTATGTGGTCAAGACTTTCTTTAGGAGTTAGAAAGATGGAGCTGTAGATAAAGAATGCTTGCTATGCAAGCATGAGGATCTGAGGTCGCATACTCAGAACCCACATGAAAAGCCTGTAACTCTAGGGCTCTGTGGAAGAAGTCTGAGACTAGAGGATTGCTGCCACAATCCTAGCTTCAAGTTTAGTGAGAAAACCTGGCTTAATTTTTCTAAAACAGCATGTATAAGATACTTTATGGAAGGAAGCATTTATTTGGGCTTACATTTCCAGAGGGGTGGGAGTCCTATCATGGTGGGGAACCATAGCAGCAAGTATTATGGTGGTTGGAGCAGGAAGCTCATCTCACACCTTCATTTGCAAGCAGGAAGCAAAGTGAACTTAATGTGTAAGGAGACTAAACACTCAAATCCCATTTGTAGTACTATACTGCCCCCCCCCCCCGCAAGGCTGTACCAGCTAAACCTCCCTAAACAACTCCAGCAGATATTGAGGGATGTTCTCATTCAAACCACTATGTCCTGTTGCAAGGGAATACGGTGAACTGTGATGGAGCAGAACACTCAGGCATGCACAGGCACACACATATACTCATGTAAGCATGTATAAGGACTGCCATTAGGATGCATACCTAAGAATGAATTTTTTATTTTTATTTTTTTTAAATTTATTTATTTATTAAGGATTTCTGCCTTCTCCCCGCCACCACCTCCCATTTCCCTCCCCCTCCCCCGATCAAGTCCCTCTCCCTCATCAGCTTGAAGAGCAATCAGGGTTCCCTGACCTGTGGGAAGTCCAAGGACCGCCCACCTCCATCCAGGTTTAGTTAGTTGAGCATCAAAACTGCCTAGGCTCCCCCAAAGCCAGTATGTGCAGTAGGATCAAAAACCCATTGCCATTGTTCTTGAGTTCTCAGTAGTCCTCATTGTCCGCTATGTAAGTCCGGTTTTATCCCATGCTTTTTCATACCCAGGCCAGCTGGCCTTGGTGAGTTCCCGATAGAACATCCCCATTGTCTCAGTGTATGGGTGTACCCCTCGCGGTCCTGAGTTCCTTGCTCGTGCTCCCCCTCCTTCTGCTCCTGATTTGGACCTTGAGATTTCTGTCCGGTGCTCCAATTTGGGTCTCTGTCTCCTTTCATCGCCTGATGAAGGTTAATATTCAGGAGGATGCCTATATGTTTGTCTTTGGATTCACCTTCTAATTTAGCTTCTCTAGGATCGCGAATTATAAGCTCACTGTCCTTTATTTATGGCTAGAAACCAAATATGAGTGAGTACATCCCATGTTCCTCTTTTTGGGTCTGGCTTACCTCACTCAGGACAGTGTTTTCTATTTCCATCCATTTGTACACAAACTTCAAGAATTCCTTGTTTTTTACTGCTGAATAGTACTCTAATATGTATATATTCCATACTTTCTTCATCCATTCTTCCATTGAAGGGCATCTAGGTTGTTTCCAGGTTCTGGCTATTACAAACAATGCTGCTATGAACATAGTTGAGCATATACTTTTGTTGTATGATAGGGCCTCTCTTGGGTATATTCCCAAGAGTGGTATTGCTGGGTCCAGGGGTAGGTTGATCCCGAATTTCCTGAGGAACTGCCACACTGCTTTCCAAAGTGGTTGCACGAGTTTGCATTCCCACCAGCAATGGATGAGTGTACCCCTTTCTCCACACCCTCTCCAGCAAAGGCTATCATTGGTGTTTTTAATTTTAGCCATTCTGACAGGTGTGAGATGGTATCTTAAAGTTGTTTTGATTTGAATTTCCCTGATCGCTAAGGAAGTTGAGCATGACCTTAAGTGTCTTTTGGCCATTTGACGTAAGAATGAATTTTTTAATAATTTGTTATGTATGAATGCTTTGCCTACAGTATATATGTGCATCACATGTGTGCCTGGTGTCCACAGAGGCCAGAAGAGAATGTAGGATCCAGTGTAACTAAAGTTACAGATGCTTGTGTGCTGATATGTGGTAGCTGAGAATCAAACATGGGTCCTCTGCAAGAGTAGCCAGTGCTCTTAACCAGTGAGTCATCTCCAGCCACGAATGGGTTATTTTTTAGGCATAGCATATGTGTTTTATATTTTACTATCATAATATTATTTCACTAGTTGCTGTCCTTTTCTTCATGATTTATAGGATTTTAAGTGTATTCTGATTATTGATCATAGCTAAAATTTTATGTATTTTCTGTTTGTGTGTCACAAGTAAATTGTTAAGATAATATAGTTAGATTCAGAAAGCTATGTTATATTACCAGTCATAATATAACATAGTAGTTAAGAATATGAGTTTTATAGATATACTGCTTCTGTTTAAGTCAAAGTGTCTCTGTATACTGCCATTGTGACCTTGGAGAAGTTTTATAACTATTGGATTTCTGCGAATTAAGTTTGCTGTTTGAGTTGTCTCAGTTAAATCTTTGTTTATTAATTTTTGTTCTTTGCTGTCTCTATGGCTTTGCTTGTAGGCGACTTAATTTAGTTCTTTTGTATTCTTCCTTTCATTTTCCAGTTATTAGGCTGAAACTTGAAACTTGTTTGATGTAATAGTTAGTGGAACTGATCCCTCCTTGAAATCAGATCTCTAACCCCCAAAGTCTAAATCTTGGTAACCTGTGTGTGTGTGGTTAACTTGAAACCATTCCAATACCATTATTGATTAACACATTTTATGGATAGTTATTGTAACATTACTGCTACATACAATTTCTTGGAGAAAAACTGCTTTTGTGATGTTTTATACCATTAGAATTTAAGTGGACATGTGTAACATCTGAGTTTTCTGACTGTAAATGCAATCTCAGTAAGACGGTATAGACCACATTTATTTTTGTGTTGTTTACTTTTCTCTCTACAGTGAATGGTATCATATATAGTTTCTGTGTCTGAGTGTGTAAAACTTTGATTAATATTAACTTTTCATGATTCTGTAGTTTTTAAAGCTCCACAATGTACATCTATTATTTTATCATGGTAAATGATAAAATACAATATTATCTGTGTGTTTTATGTTTTGAAAAGTCAACTATATTAGTTTTCTTGTTTGTGTGTGTGAAAAATATGTAGCTCAGGCTAACCTCAAACTCACCATTCTCCTGCTTTAGCTTCTGACGCACTCAGATTACATAAGTATGTCACACCACACTCAGCTTACCTTTTTATCTAATAAAAACTTCTAAATTATGTGCATATGTGGGAGTTATTTTTTATCTTACTAGTTTTTATGTATTTTGTTATCAATTCTAATTTTTCATTTCTCTTAAGGTTTATTCATTGAATTTACAGTTATTAAGGTATTTAAGAGTAACTAACTTAGACATTTTTGATCTCAGTATTAAATTTAATTGTATTATGAAGACAAATATTTTGGGGATACTGATGTTTTAAGCTTTGTGACTTAGTATAATCATCAGATTTTATAATTTTTCTCTATTTTCTCAAAAACATTTATACAATTGAAAGGTACATTATGTTCCAAGAATTGTTTTCAGAGTTCAATAAATCAAACTTAAGTTGTAATTTTCAAATTTATTGTAATTTAATTTTCAAATAAAATTTTCTTTTATTGAATTTTTTCCTGTTGGTTTACCAATATTTAAGATTTTTTTTTTAAATCTCCATTTTGATATTGGATTTTTCCCTGTAATTCCATCAAAGCTTACTTTACATTTGTTGTGTCATTTATTAAAACCATAGAAATTTGTCAACATCCCTTAATAACTTTAATATTTTAATTATCTGCTGATTTTTGTTATCCTCATTTTTTTCTTCAAACGTCTGTTTCGCCTGATAGTTGAATAAGTTTTGAGTACTTATTTACGTGCCATATCTTTGTGTCCTTTTCTTTTCAGTGTTTTGGAGACTGTGATTGGGCTCTATTAGCATAGTTGTGCTTGTGTTTAGTACTTGTGCTGAGCTCAGCTGAGTCCTACTGGCTGCAGTATGCTTCTTTCCTCTCCTTTGCAACCTTTCCCCCTAGAATTTCTGTATCAGAAAATAACTATATCTTTTGGCTTGCTTTAACCTTTTGATTGAATGGAACTCACAAATGAATTTAGGTTGACAGTTCCTTTCATTATTTTTAATGTTTATTCTGTTACTTATATCTCATTTTTTGCTCGTGAAAAGTTTGAAGTCAGTCTAGTTTGTGGTTTCTTTGTAAGCTGCATCTCTTTTCTTTGAAGTGTTTCTTTTTAAGATAGTGTTTTCAATGTCCTACATTTTTACTACACTGTCTTCTTATAAAATATTTGTTGTTTTTTTCATGATATGAGTGTCTGTGTATGCTTTAGTATAGGTATATCCTCCAATTTGTGTGCAGACTCTCAGAGGTTAGAATTTTACATTCTCGTTCTGTTTAATATGTACTTCCATATGGTCTATTAGTGTCATGTGTTAATTCTGCTGATTCACATCAGTGTCTTATTTCCTCTTGCATTGCTTTCCTTGGATCTGGTCACTCAGAATTTTATGTAGTTTATATTTCTGGAGTTATTTGTTTTTATCAACACATCACTACAAACTTGAGGTCTTATAATTACTTTCCAGGACCTTCACTTATTTATGGAACTCAGTATACAGCTCCACTGTAGTGATACTGGCACAAATCGTTTGAACACATAATTGTTTGAAGTGTTTATTGCTCAAAGCTGTAATTTCAGCCCTAGATTTTTATTGTGTTCAAGTGGGTGTTTCAGGGGATGAGATATTTATCATGGGCACTTGCTTTCCTTCAGTCTTAGGAGTGCAGTAAGAATTGTTTTGCGTAAAATTAGATTTTTTTCCAGTGTGAACTGATTGTTCTATTATTATAGTATACATTACAAAGTATCAATGGAAATGTGTATTTTCACATTTTTATTTCCTAATAAGAATAAGATTATAATAATGTAAGTGACCATTTTCTGTATATTATAGATCACTTTCTTCCTCCTAAATAGGGAACAAAGTAAAGATAATGGAGGACTTTTGGGTCCTTAGAGCCATAGCTCATCCTATTAATTGAAATTAAGTAGGGACTTTTGATCCTCCTGCATCTGCCTCTGCATCATATCCTACTGCTGTGTACCACCCAGATTATATTTAGGTATACATGTGTATGTATACCTAAGTATAAATATTATCTATAAATAATACATAAATATTTATGTATACACACATATTCATTTGCATCTAACAGTTAGTAAAAAATGAGGCTATGAATTTGATGGAGATCGGGGAGGGGTGTTAGGACAGTTTGGAGGGAGGAAAGGGAAGGGAGAAATATAATTAAACTATAATCTCAAAAACACAGAAAAATTGTTTTAAAGAACCTAAGTAGGGTGCTTTATCTTATTTTTCTTAGTTACTCCTTCATGTATAATTGCTGTTTCTTATGGGTTTTTTTTTTTCAGAAACTATGGTGTATTTTTCTCTATTGCCACATTCATACCTACCAAACTAGGGAAAGAACAGGGAAAGAATAAATTAAAAATTCCTTGCGAAGTTATCTACAGCACACTGACATTTATTAATACATTATAAAGACGGAATGCAGCAACCAAGCATCATGTTGCACAGTTGCAATCCTGTCACCATGAGTTTGAGGCCAACGTGTGCTATACAGTGAGGCCCTATCTAAAACTAATCATATAAAAAGTAGTAGTCTTTTTCTAAAAAACATTGAAATTCTTAATATACCCAAGTCTGAAATTTGTGAGTGTAGACATGATGCTACAAGTCGAGAAGAGCACATGTTACCTGGTACTTCATAGCCTAAACACCCATGCATCCAACATATTGTATTAACTTACCTTTATGTTTTGTTTATTAGGTATATATTAAATACAAATTAATTACTATTTGAATTTTGGTCTCATCACTATGATACGTTGTCACCTTTTGTATATTAAAATATTCCAAAATATGAAACTATTTCAGAATGAGACTTTTGTGTATTATTTCTTAAACAAGAACAGTTTCTCCTAAGTTGGTGGTTAATCACTTTTTATTTGTTTGTTGTTCCTTGTTTTTTTTTTCTTTTTAATCATTCTTCTCTCATACAGTACATCGTAACTGCAGCACCCTCTCCCTCTACTCTGCTCCTCCCAGTCCCCATCTACCCTCCCTCTCCCCCAGATCCACTTCTCCTTTGTTTGCCTTCAGAAAAGAGCAAGCTTCCCAGTTATATCAACCAAATATGGCATAACAAGATTGTAGGCACATCTCCTCATAGTAAGGCTGGATGAGGCAACCCAGGAGGAAGAAAAGGGTCTCAAGTGCAGGCAAAAGAGTCAGAGACAATACCTCTCCCACTGTTAGTGTCCCACAAATACCTGGAGTTAAACCATCATAGCATATATGCAGAGAAACTAGTGCAGATCTATGCAGGCTCCCTGATTGCTGCTTCAGTCTCTTTGAGCCCCTGTGAACCCTGCTTAGTTGATTCTGTGGGCTGTGTTATCCTGGTGTCCTTGATCCTCAGGCTCCTACAATACTTACTATAGTTTCCCAAACTCCATTTAATGTTTAGCTGTGGGTGTTTGCTTCTGATCCAGTCAGCTGCTGGAGGAAGCCTCTCTGATGACAGTTGGGCTAGGCACAGATCTATGATTTTTGTTAGGAATCATTTCATTGACATTTTTAAGGCTAACCTACTATCAAACTTCCTTTTTATTCTTTTACTGAGCTTGCATCAGTATTGTGCCTGTGGTTCAAGTTTGATGTTACAAAAATTATGCTTGATCTTCAACTTCGAATATTTTCAAGGAATGGTACAATGAATGTATGTATACTAAAAACAACAAACAAATCATTCCCTGTAATACTTGAAATATTATATTATACATTTAACTAGTTCTTTAGTAATTAACACTACTCTGAGTTCTTGGTGTATTTTATATACTGGTACTGAATTAGCAAAAAAAATGCTTTACTTTGCTTAAGGATATGATTTTTTTAAGTTTTTAATGAATTTACTGCATAATTCACTGTAATTTCATGTAAATATTGATCTGTTTATATCCTAAACTACTAACACTACCACTGTCTATACATCATAGCCTACACTTTTTATCACCAGGTTATCAGACTAAGGTGTCACCTGTTCTGTGATTTCTAACCACCATTCTGTATTCTGTTTTAATATAAGTCTCTTAAGCATTTCTCACAGCCAGTTACAGCGTGTTCTCATCAAGGCTACTGTTATAAATGGTGTGCATGCATATTTATGTGAAGGATTCAAAGACATTTGTAAGTCATATCCTTGCATCCTAAATGAATTCTGTGTAAGCAGTATAACATTTTAACTACTAGAGATAACTTCCATGAATAATGCCTTTTGAGGCTTTTATCATTTTAAATAGGTAGATTTTTTTAGCAAAGAAAATGAAGCTTATTTATTTTGCTACCTAGTAGACATTAATATGTCAGGGCATATAATTGGGACCATATTGGAAGGAAAGTCATTGAAACCTATGTATTTTCTAGTCTAGCAAGTCTTACAATTTTCTTTACTATGTTTCAGTTGGTTAGTATATATTATTTTCTGGCACATTGTACAGACTATGTGTCCAGTATATAGATGTTTTTAAAACAGTTTATTTTTCAAACAAGTTCTTTTCTGCCCCTTACTTTAGGAATTTATTGCTGCTGTGTAGTTGATGACATAATAAATTTTAGGACTACTTTCTAGTTCAGAATTGATTTTATATAGTGGCATGTTTTTATAATCTGAGAAATGGAGCAGCACAGTGCAAGCAAACCAAATTTAATTTCTTTATTTATTCACTGTGCACATGTGTGTGGATGTGTGCTCAAGCATGTGCACACCATACAAATCGCACGGTGTGTATGTAGATGGTAAAGACCAATTTGCAAGTATTGTGTCTTTCCTTCCATTGTGCAGTTCCGGGGTTCAATCAAATTCATGTGCATTGTGCTTGGCAGCAGGTGGCTTTACCTGTTGAGCCCTCTCACAAGAATGAGCAAACAGATTTTGCATATTTTATATGTAGAAAGGGACTGCCCAGAGAGTTTTGTGTAAGGGAAAAATGGAAATAAGGGAGTATTTCACACTTTGCTCAGTAATTTAGTCCTTTGTGATTTAATGGCCTGTATTTGATCTCATTTTATCTTTCCAGTGTGGAAAACTATTTAAAATGAACAATGAAAATGTTTCGTTCTAGCATACGTGTATAAACACACATGTGTGTATATGTATTTTTATAACCATGAACACTCAAATAATCACCATCAAACTTTTTTTAACTGAGTGTTCAGACTCAATGTCTCCCTGCATGTTATTTGTGAAAAATCAAATAATTGCAATATAATATGTAAGGAAAGACCTCTATTATTGTAGATCTCAAGCTTATCTCTAAATTATTAAATTTTAAAACAGAGCATGAGCAAGACCCAAATGTACAAAATATGTAAAGGTATGTATGCATCTTTAACAACATTTATTCAAGATTATTGGAGCAACAGGAATGGAAAGGAAGTATCCTCCATTGGACGCATTCAATTAGTGATTTCAGAATTCTATCCCAAATGGGGCATGCAGATGCTGCTTTGATTTGATGGTAACCATTGGTTTAGATTTTTAATATAGACTAAAATATCTGGTATTGGTGTGCCATTTGGTTTTGAAAGCTTTTAGTTAAGAATTCAGCATTAGGCGATCAGGAGATGTTTTCTTTAATGTTTTGTGGGTTGCTTTTAGACATATCATAGTAGAAAATTCCTTTCAGGCTAAAGAAATTCACTTATTCCATTTTTTACTAATCAGGACTTTTTTTCTACAGGGAGTTTTTAGAATCATAAAAGGCATTTGTTAATTTGGATAAATATATCTGAAAATGGGGGGAAGTCCTAAATGACCAGATATTGAAATTTTTTGAAACACACACACACATATATACACACACATACATACACATATACACAAATACATATAATTGCATAAGAAGTCAGAAAGAATGAAATATGGGTTTTTGATGTCTGCCTCACAAGTAAGCTTTTTATTTTTGCCCTTTAACAGCAATCCCCTTAATCTCTTTTCATACAAAGACCAGACTATAAGTCTGGGAAAACTGACCTGGGGAAATGTTCATAGAAGTTGTTTTGACTGGCTGTCTGATATTACAAATGAGGATAATCAAAATAAAAGGATACTGAGGCTAGAATACAAATTTCCTAATATTCATTTTTTGTGCCTCTTGAAGTATGCAATAGGCCAAATAACTTTTCCTGAAAAAAGGGAGATATGACAAACAGTATATTAATCATTGGAATTTGTACATATGAAATATTATACTGTGGGTTATTTTTATATAACAGAGCCATAGTTTCTTCAGATTTTCACAGGCAGCTAAGATTTAAAGGAATTTAGCTATTGCTATGAATTTTCATTATTTAATATTTGTTAAGAGATCATGAAAGCAAGGAGTCCCAAGGAGTGAATTGTAAGGGTGCTTCAGGGATCTATAAGATATATGCTGTGTTTCAGGACGCTAATGTACTTCTTCCAGTTCGATACAGATGGCTACTTATGCCCTAGTCATGTGCTCAAGAGAGTCTGGTTTTATCCCATGCTTTTTCAGTCACAGTCCAGCTGGCCTTGGTGAGCTCCCAATAGATCAGC
>NW_004949111.1:2843342-2861740 GCF_000317375.1 Microtus ochrogaster
TTATGCTATTTGTGGCTATCGTGAAAGGTGATGCTTCTGATTTCCCTCTCTGCTTCCATATCCTTTGTGTATAAGAGGGCGACTGATTTTTTGGAGTCGATCTTGTATCCTGCCACATTACTAAAGGTGTTTATCAGCTGTAGGAGTTCTTTGCTGGAGTTTTTGGGTTCGCTTATGTACACTTGTATCATCTGCAAATAATGAAAGTTTAACTTCTTTCTTTCCAATTCGGATTCCCTTGATCCCCTTATGTTGTCTTATTCCTTTTGCTAAGAATTTGAAGGCTCTGGTTGTAGCTACATGGTAGTTCTTATACATGGTTTGGGGTTCTCTTACCAGCACTACAAAAAAATAAATAAGCAGGAAAGGAAAGAATCAAATGCATTCCATTTTTTGTTTTTATGACATGAGTTTTTGCTATGTAGCTCAGACTTGACTTGAACTTACTATGTAGACAAAGTTGACCTCAAACTCATAGTGCTTCTTCTACTGGAGTCTGTCAAGGGCTGGGATCATAATCATGCACTATAATGCCTGAATTTTGTAACTATTTATCAATATCACTTTGAACATTTTTGCATATTTTCTCCTGTATCTGTTTAGTCTATAAATCTAAGAAATATGTATATTATTGTAATTCTATTACACTTTTGTTTGACTTACAGTTATATTACAAACTTAAATCTATCATTTAAAAAGCAAGTCTCAGTTTAAAATAAAAATAGTGAAAACTTGTATAGAAGAGGGACTTACCAAGTTCCTTAACAATGACTTCAAATCCAGTCTTTCATCATTCACTTAGATTTCAGAAATATGGGATACTTTGGAATTGCATACCTAATTTTATCCAAATAATATATGTAACTGCGTTTGTTCCCCAAAAGAAGTTAACCAATTCTCCATGTACCTGAAAAGTCTCTATGATAGCCAGTCTGCACCACGTGCCAATGATATATACTGCTGATATACACTTAGTTGAGAATTATTCTCATTAAATTACAAGAGTGATGTGGAATAGATAAATAAAAAAAATTGGAAAGTTGAGGAGCTGTATTTCAAGAATTAGTATAGACGCTAGAATTCTGGTATATAAAATAATCACAGGGATACACCTAATTTTCAGAATCATTTCTGTATGATTTAAAGGAGCTTTCTAGTTGTTAATTTGTATTTCCATAGAAGTTGTGTAGGATAAGCATGGTCATGTTTGTATAATTGTTTGTGTGTTTCTCCTCTTGAGGAGAGAATGTTGTGTGGCATAAACAGCAGGGTGGTGAGGTGATCCATCATTTTGAAACCTGTTCTGTAGTGATGGATGGATAGATTGGTAAAGTAACTCAATAATCTTCATTCTTTTTCCAGGTTATTCACAGATCAGTGAGCATTGTCGTTAATAAAGCAATGGAATGCTTTGTATTCTTGCCTACATTACTCCTCAGGTCTTGACAGGGAAAGAATTAATGTGACTAACCTCTTGCTAATATTTAAGTGTATAGTGTGGAGGATTCAGTGTAACTGTTTAGAGTTTATTAGAACTTCATTGACTAAGTAACACAGTTTGAGTTTCTATTTAGAAATAGCCTACTTCAGTTCTCATTCAGGTAATAGGATATCCTAATAGGTAGGTATGAAAACTTGTCCGAGACCATTTTCTCCTTATGTTACATACATACATTACAAATCTTAAAGTACTTTCAGTAATGTGTATTAGGATGAAATATAACTGGGTCCTTATTAGTTAAGGCTGATATTTTAAAGTAGGTCGGTGTTTGAGCCTGAAATTTTAGTGTTATTTAACTAGACTGTAATGTATTAATGTGGAAAGTTTTAAAGAAATATTCAAAGGCCACTTATACCATCTCTTTGGAATAACTGTTTCTCTTCCTAAGGTGATAGAAATAGTACGTAAAGTATGATAATTTTTAATATAAATTTAATGTTGTCATTCTGAATTAAACAAAATACAAATAAAACAAGAAGCCAAACAAAGGCAGCTTCTAAATTGAGTTCTCTCTTTTTCATGTTATTTGTAATTAGTTATTGCTGAACGTTTCTTTTAAATTCCCAGTACCTGAGTTGTCCTACTTATATTATGGAAAATGTAATAATATTATCTTATCTCAAACTCTTGGATATTTTTACAATGTTATAGGCAAGTAAAAATGTATATGGTTGTTTTACCTGCATGTATGTCTGCACTATGTGTTTGCCTGTTGCCCATGGAGTCCATGGAGAGGGCCTTGAATCTACTAGAACTGGAGTTACAGACAGTTGTGACCTGTCATGTGAATATTGGGAATTGAACTCTAGTCCTTTTGAAGGGCAGGCAGCCAGTGTTCTTAATGAATGGACTATCTCCTCAGCCCCATCCTTGGATACTCTAAGACTCAAATGTAATGACATAAAAGAACATATATTCTCTATTATCTAAAGTGATAGAGAATATTATTATACCAAAATTATATGACTTTATAGTCTTGGTACTTAAAGTGAATGTTTGGGTGACTACTGAACAATTAGTTTGTATATTGTAGACTTTTTTTTAGGTTATATAAATTGGATCTAGCATTAGAGTTCAATAATTTAATTAACCTAATTTTTGTATCTGTTGCTTACTATGTAAAACTTAAGTCATCTTTGTCTCTCTGTACTTCCTACCACAAATTTATGCCCTATAGTTTTTATTGTTTTTAAATTTTTAAATTTTGCTCATATGTCATTACATGTTTGATACTGTTGTTAGACAAAACTTTTCCTGAGGGACACAACATACATGTTTCCTTACCCCAGATTACTATCCCACAGTAAACCAAAGTACAGACACCACATAAGTTCAGTTTGGTGAACCAATGAGTTTTATTGAGGTTACTTATAGGAGTATGAATGTGGGGTTATAGGAGCAGAAATGACTCCAAAACAGCTGCATCACAAAGGTAAATCCCATCATGTGTAACAGCTGGGATCTTGGAGCACACTGCACAGCCTGCATGAAGCTCAACAGGTTGGAGAGAGTGCATTCTAAGTTACTCTGGCATAAACCTCTCCCAGGCATCTCAGCTGGTTTCTGATTTATTCTAGGCAGTTGTTTTGGTCTTAGAGTTGTCTTTGTAGATTTTTTTTTTTCATTTGAATCTTCTTTGTAGCTTGACTTCTCTGAGAGCGAGTTTCGCTGTTGTGGTTGTTTTACTCTTACTTATGAATGCCTATCCTTAACTAGGCTTGTTTCTAGCCAGCTTTTCTAACTTAAATCATCCCATCTATCTTTTGCATCTGACTTTTATCTTTCTCTATTACTATATACCTATCTTTACTTCTTTCTCCATGTCTTGCTGTGTAGCTAAGTGGCTGGCCCCTGAGTCCTCCTTCTCTCGTTCTCTCATTGTTCCTCCTTTCTCCTCCTATTTATACTCTGCCCAACAAAACACACCTTAACATATTACCCAACATTTTCCCATTTTTCCTTTCTAAACAAGACTGAAAAGTTTTAACTTTAACATAGTAAGACTGTATACAGTAAGAACAATTATCAAGTAAAGATTACATTCACAGTGTACTGAATTCCATTTCATCTGCGTCTGGCAAATTCAAAGAAAATACTCCGTAATCTATCCTGTCTTAATGAATCTAAAGTTTTATACCTAATTTTCTCTCTGTCATAACTAAGGAAAACTGCAACTACAACTATCTAGCCTTCAACTCCATCCAAGACCCCAGAAAGATAGAATATTGTTTAAGTAAACAAAAATGTACATTTCAAACATCTTCCAAAAACTCTAAAAATGACTGAGACATCTCAGCTTTTGTTTACTCTAGCAGGGAGGGACCTAGTAAGTCTTGTTCATTTCAGGGACTTGCTGAAGCTATTTTGAATTGTTTACCTACTTAAGGAACTTCTGCTTCTAATGGAATGTTTTCATCTCTGAGGAAACTGTTACCCAATGTGTATATAGTATGGACATAGTAAATTAAATATTTTAATTAATTTTAAAATTGTAAAAAACAATAAGAACTGTACTACAGAAACTATTTTCTTTTTTTTCTTTTTTTTTTTTTTGACTAAATATATAAATGACACCTGGCTTGAGACTGAGATAGTTGATGTAAAATTTGGGCCCATCTTTATTTTTTAAAACCATCTCACTTACCACAAATTAGGCAGAAGGTTCACACTAGTCTGGTAATGATGAAATAGAGTAAAAACTTGATCTGGTCCAGGAAGATAGTTCAGTAGTAGACTGATTTCCATGCAGCCACTAGTCTCTGTGTTTTATTCACAGAACCCACATGAAAAAGTTATTTGTAGGGTTGGAGAGAGCTTAGTTTATAACTACCTGTCAGGCAGACATGAGGACCCAAGTTCAGTTCCTTTCAGTTCAGTGCCTCTGTGAATGTAACTCTAATATAGAGGGGCAGAAATAGGTGGATCACCAGAGTTCCTTGACAGTTCATTCTGGCCAATGGGAGTCAGCGGGAGGCTCTACCTCAAGAACTGAGTAACAACACCCAAGGTTGACTTCTGGCCTCCACTTACAGGCAAGTTTAGGTGGTCCCACACATGCACAAAATCCCAACATACTTTTATATCACAAAATCTGTCTGATTTGAATTTTGCCAATTTATCATTTGTTCACAAGTGTTTAAATATTTTTGCTTTGTACTCTGTATGTAAACAGTTTGCTAAAAAAATGAATGACACGTATAGGGAAGCATATACTATTTTATTTCCTTAAGGAATCAGGCTAGTTTGAACTACTTCTAAGTGACTGCTGTATCTTGAGTTATGTTCTATGGGGTAACACAAGACACACGAGGATTTTGTAATGTTCACCTACACTAGTATTTAACGGAAATTAGAATTCATCTACTGATGCACATTGAGCTGTAAACACCCATACCTTTCAAGCCTCTGCACTGCCATTTGTAGGGTAGTTTTGCTGTTGTTTTAAACAACAGTGTGACTGTTTTAAACTAAGTTTACAGAATTATAAAGTATTCTTTCTTTAACCTACAGTAATATTAATCTTATATGCGTATACCCATAAACTTAAGGTACATTTAGAGGAAATTAACTCAAAAATAACCTCATTTGTCTAGTGAATGACTGACTTTGATTTTATGTTTTAAACTATATATTTCACAGAACTGTTAAAAGGATTAAGGAAACAGATATTTGCAAAGATATTAGTGCCTAACATGTAAATTAACAACATTCAAGCCACTGTTACTTCAAATACTCTCCTAGTTATGTTATGGTGATAATGTGTGAATTTTGATTTTTAGGTGTAATAGAAAGGCCGGAAGTGCCTAATGTCTACAAGGCCAACATTCTAACTACAGTATTTCTGTCCTTCATGATATTTCAAAATGGACATTTAAAGTCATACTTCAGTAGCCCTAGAACATGCTCAGATCAGACTGCTGTTGTCTTCTATATTCTTATAGTACTTCTCCCTCTCTCTAAAAGGAACTCTTTGCTTGCCACGTTTGTGAACTTGGACTTCATTCTTTCCTGCCCTGTGGTAGTGTATTGTCATGTTGTACTTATTTTCCTAGCAAATATATGTAAAAATAAATATTAGTTTTATTTGCCAAAAGCAGAAGTAAAGACATATGTACTGTATTTTTGGACATAACTGTCATGGTGTATGAAACCAGCAAACCATGGCAAAGCCTATATAATACAGACCAATCAAGTGTAACCTCTTTTTTTATTTTTTACTTCAAATGATAATATGTTGACTATCTCTGATATAGTTTTTATTTTTATAGTAAGTCTAATAACAACAAAAATAGACAGAAATCTTGTTTTATTTTTGAAATGTTTACTAGAGTAGAAAGTTATTTTTCTTGGGCATGTAAATTTGGAACTATTGTTTTCTTTTTTGGCATCAATTAATTCACTGAAACCGGCTGATATTCAGAGCCAGTGGAAGTAAAGCAAATGCTTTTGCTTTTCAGTTGCAGCTCTCTCATGCAAATGCTCTTACTCACAAACAAATGTGCTAAGAAAATCGTTATGACCATTGCATTTGAAAAGTTCTCTTAGATGGTAAGATTAAAAGGTAATAATCCACCAGCCACAACAGGTTAAATTTCAGCTTCTAAGGAATACCCACTCTGTGAAACTTATGAAAGAATTTTAATCTATGGATATGAGCCTAAGTTTGCATGCATGTGAACCTAATTGCATAATGCCATTTTGGTGTGTCAAAAGACGCCTTACTTATCTCTCAGAAATCAGGCAAACAAAAGATAGTCAGAAGCTGAATGAAAGCTGGTTGAGTAGCTGTGAAGTTATCTTTCTGGCACAATTCCTTCTTGACAGGGTTGTACAGTGAGTAGCTCTCAACCCTTCTCTCTCCCAACACACATTTCTATGATTCATGCATTCATTCCCAGACATGTACCCAGAGAGCTTTTATGGCTTTTAGCACAGATAAGAAAACCTGGGGCTCTGCATAGGTCCCACTGTTATTCCACTTTATTTTGCCTTCAGGAAACATGGTTCTCACTATTTGGAGTACCGAGCCTGAAGTTTTTAAACCATTAGTCAGGTAGAGGTGATAATTTACTATTGATCTTGTTAGATACAAATTGTATTGTTTAACAACTGAAATGTATGTTTCCTTCTACTTCAATGAAAAATAAAAACATAATTTTAGATCTTATGTTAGGAAATAAAGGGGGAAGCTGATAGTTCTACAAATAACATGATAAAATCGATCCGAGGACAATCTAGTTGTGACATCAATCACCAGGATTGATTTTGCTGATCTGGTTGGCTGGTTAGGTGTGTTCTCTTTCTGGCTTACCATTACATCCCCATCCTTCCCCGAGCTGCGCATTCAGTGGAACAGGACCACCCTTCTTCCATTACTGAGGAGGACTAGTCTTCAATCAAGTGTGTAGGAGTAGCTTCATTTCCTTCCTACAACTTCTAAACAGGCTCTCAAGTTACTTGATAAAGATTTGAGTGTCCTATTAGGGAAAACGTTAAAATACGTAATTAATTTGTGCTGCAACAAAACATTTGACTAAAAACAACTTGGGGGTGAAGGGGTTTATTTGGCTTACATTTCCATGTCACAGTCCATCATTGAAGGGAGTCAGTGCAGAAATTCAAGGGAGGAACCCTGAGTCAGGAATTGAAGCAGAGACTGTGGAGCACTTCATACTGTAGCTTGCTTTCCATGGCTTACTCAGCCTGCTTTGTATATACAACCTCGGACCACCAGCCCAGCAGTGGCATCGCCCACAGTAGGCTAGGCCCTGCCTCATCAGTCTTTAATCAAGGAAATTCCCTACAGACTTGCATTCAATCTGATGGAGGCATTTTCTCAATTGAGACTCCTTCTTACTAGATAACTCTAGTTGGTGTCAAATTGTCAGAAAAATAGCATAGAACTTGCCTTAAAGAAATGGTGAATGTATTCTCTCCCTCTCTGCTTCCCACCATCTTTCTCTTTCTTTCTGGCTTTTCTTTGACCACAAACTGAACTCTAAATCTGTTGAAAATATGGACTTTATTAGTAAGAGTGTGGTTAGTTAGTTCATTGTTTTCCACCACCACTACATTTGCAATAGTCTTAGATGATTTCTGTGGCCTGTGAATTCCCACCAACTCCACCACCACCAAATCAATTAGGAGCAACTGACTATAAATACAGGATCCTTGCTTTATCACATGCAAGTTTAGAATAAAATTTTTAACTTGCCAAATAAATTCTCCAGTGTTTTGGTAGATGTTCATGTTCATGATAAACTAACTGATGAAAAGAGATTTTGGAGGTGGTGAAGAATGTTGGGAGACATGTGAAATAATTGGAGTGAATGTTCTGTGAGAAAAATGAGGGATTTTTTTTTTCATGCAGTGATTGTTGGGAAGGACATATGGTAGGTGGTAGAGGGAAATGGGTATGTAAGCCTACTCAGGAAGGTAGGTAACATTTGAGTGTGGTGCCAGAGTATGATGGAACAACATGAGTTTTAAAGGTTATGGGAAGAGCGCTCTAAATGCCAAGTACCATTAGGTATATAGCTGGAATGCAAAATCTTTTCGTATATATAAAAGGGAAGGCGATCATAGTGGGGCAAAGCAGTTAAACACAAATATAGTATGTGGTAGAAGCCCAATTGATTGAGGATGCATGAAAGTTATTGCTGCCTACTTCTTTGTGGTATTTTTGTACCTCTATAATTTATTATAATCAAACTTTCAGTCTTTTGAAATGTTATTTCCTGAATTTGAGGATTGCTTTTTACTTCTGTGGGAAAATATGCATCATTTAATTTGCTTTATTGGTTTGATGCGGTTATATGATTCATCAGCTTTGATGATAGGACCTCAAGCTGAAGGGCTGAGGAACTTTAAAAAATAATAAAATGAAGCATTAAATCTAGGACACAGAATGTTCTGTGTGTAAAAATAGATTAAATAAGAATAATGTATTAATATGAGCTCTGACCATTTTTCCTCTGATCTCTCTCCAACCTCTCGGAGCCCTGTGCCCATTATTTATCTTATGGAGCATAGAGAGTTTCTTTCTGCTTCTAGGAAAGATCTGGTTAAGGCAATGATCGTCTACTGTTCTTTTTTCATGGACATAACCCCACATATATAATTTTAGAAGTGAAAACATTCTTTTACATTTTATAATGTGTGTTTAGGGACTCTTTAAATATCCTTTTATAAATTAAAATATTCTTTTTAATTTTTAAAACATTAGTAGAGTTGGGTTTTGTAATTTTAGTATTAGTATAAATAAATGTAATATTTCCAGTTTTGAAATTAAAGTATTAGATGAAGGAACACTTTGTATTGCATTGGATTTGCCTTCTGTATGTTATATCCACACAGTACAACAGATGAGTAACCCTGAAGCCTATCTTCTTTCTTGTTACATTAGTTTTTAATTAAAGAAAACAACTAGTTGGAGGCAGTTACTTTCTGTGAAATGTAATGAAGATTTATTTTGGAAGTGACCTTCACTTTACTAGCTGAAGCAGTAATCAGCAGAATTAATAGAATAATCAAATTATATACAAACTCATAAATCATCTTGAATAGTGCTGTCAAAAGTTCAGCTATTAATGGGTCCTATTGTTTTGCGGCTGTATTAAAAAATTACAACTCCTGATTCTTACCTTGATAGGAACTAAAATTGCTTTTTTAAAGGCTATGTATGATGAGGGCTACCAGCCAAATTTTTTTTTCATGACTCTTAATTGATCTATAATACTATTTGATGTCACCAGGGCAAAGTTGAAATTCAGTCCATGGTTTGGTATGCAGTTTCAGTAATATCGGAATCACTGTTGGAACTGTACTCTGCTAATTAGAGTTATATTTTCTTAACTGTCTGCTCTTTGGGGTTAATAGCATCAAAGAGTTCGGGTATACTACAAATATACACAATTATCTGAAAAACGTATTTTATGGATATTATGTTGGTTTGTGGATTTTCTTTGAGCTTGTAATTATAAAGGCAATTTAATAACTGGAACAAACAATCTCTGTCAATAGTTTCAGTTTTTCATCTTTTTCAGAGACAATTTCCATGTTCTTAACTTTCATAAAAATGGGGGAAGTGAGAAACTCTTGAGCCTAAGCTGTGTGTTTTTCCTATATAGTAACAGTAGGTGTTGGCTACCCTTGTCATACAGCTGATTATACTGAAAAATAAGCTCTAGCAATATTTTTTTGCAGTCAAGCATTACATTCTATCAGAGTCTATTAAAATAAAGTGAATTTACTTTTGAAAAAATTCCAAGGATTGTGAAATTAGAAGACAAATTGTCATTTCTAAGTTAATATGTGATGTGATTATTGTAAATGCTTGAAAATGGCGTTTTGTCTTTTTAATGCAAAGGTTTACAAAAGAAAACCATACCCACAAATGAGGAAATTTGTGCTCTTTTGTCATTAGTGAGATCCATATATTCATGTCAGAGAAGTGATCATTGCTTTGCTTCCAGTATTTTAATTTCTCTGTGCTGATTTGAGAACTATAAAACTTCCATGAAATATAAGGATTATTTTCATATTACCTGGTAAATAACTAAAAAAAAATCACTTTAAAATATTTTTGAAATATGTGAGCATTCTAAATAAGATGGATTCATAATGAAGTTTAAACTTTGATTAATCACTATCTTATACATTGATTTTTTTAAAAAAAAATATAAATGAATGATATAACTCTGAATCATAGACATTCCCTAAAGCCTTTTATTGCTAGAACAGAATGGAAATGGAAAAAAAAACCTATTGATGCATTTTAAATTTTTTTTGGCATTTCAAAGCATAAAATACATTTTTCTCTTTCTATATCTTTTATGTTTTCTTTTTTAATCTATCACGTGTGTGTCGGGGGCTGTGTGGGGGAAGAAGTCCACATCTGATGTCTTCCTGAATCACTGTTCACCTTATTTGCTGAGACAAATCTCTTCCCAAACATGAAGCTAGTAGGTTTCCTACCCAGAAAACTATCAGGACCTGTATATTGCACAGCTCTGAAGTTACAGCTGCATGCCACTATGCCTGGCTTTTATGCAGTTGCTAGGAATCTAGACTTTGGTCCTTATGCTTATACAGAAAATATGTTACCCACTGGACCATCTTCCCAGCCCCTAAGTCTTCTAAAGGTAGTTAAGTGGATATACACTCAGAATTTTACCAGTTCTGCTCGTGTGTGTGTGTGTGTGTGTGTGTGTGTGTGTGTGTGTGTGTGTGTTTCTGGTGGCTGAAGCCTTCTGTTAGCACTCATACTTTAGATTTTAATGAACAGCCTCCTGAATATCATCTAGTATGGAATATTCATGACACCATGAGTGAAATATCAAAATGAAAACTTAGCAGATAGCAGAAACAAAGGAAATGCAATCTGGTAGATCATAGAAAGAAATTAAATGGGCTAGAAGAAGACGTCGAGGAATGGAAAAGTTTGTGGCGAACTGTAGAGCATGTGTTCATAACTCAGCAGCTACTGCGTGTGTGATCATAGGTCTTGATTGCAGTTTCATCACTCCCAGATCAGCTTGATGTTCCTCTTGTTTAAAGGAGCCACAGATCCATTTTTTTTAACTGTTATAACAAGTAATGGAGAACTACAGGCAGGGTAGTTCTTCCGGTCTGCCACTTGGCAACTCCTCACTCTAGGAAAGCAACAGTTTTTGCTTATGTATTTAAGAAGATGGTATCTTTCAATAGAGTAAGTTTTAAATACTTATTTCTTTACATGTACATGAGTGCCTGAATAAATCTTTGTACTCCTCATGTGTGCCCAGTGCCTGTGTAGGTCAGAAGAGGGACTGGAGTTACAGACTGTTGTGAAGTACTGTGTTGATGCTTAGAATAAAACAAGGATCCTTGGTGAGAACAGCTAATACCCTTAACCACTGAACCATCTTCTTGGGTCTTCAACCATCTCTGATTATTAGAAACCATCTGCATTTTTCTAGTTCCATCCATTTGCCTGAAAATTTCATGATGCCACTGCCCCCCCCCCAACTGAATAGTACTCCATTGTGTAAATGTATCATATTTTCTTTATCCATTCTTCTGTTGAGGGGCATCTAGTTTGTTTGCAGGTTCTGGCTATTATGAATAATGCTGCTATGAACATAGTTGAACAAGTGTCCTTGTAGCATGATTGAGCATCCTTTGGGTATGTGCTCAAGAGTGGTAATGCTGGGATGGGGGTTGAATTGGGGAGAGGTAAAGAGGAGAGCCAGAGGAGGAGAGGGAGGGGAAACTGTATTTGGTATGTAAAATGAATAAAAGCAAGCAAACAAAAAACATCAGCTTGTTAGGAAAGCAAATTAATCTTTTGTGTTTGAAAGGTTTGCTTATACTTAAACCCTGTAACTTCTCAAGGCCAGTCTGATTTACAAAGCAAGGATAGCCAGGACTGTTACAAAGAGAAACCCTATCTCAGAAAACCAAAAACCAAAACAAGAACAACAGCAATAACAACAAAAAAATAAACCTCTGTAACTTCTCTAATGAATGCATGACTACTTCCTTGTTGTGTCTGGACTGGATAGTTTCATCTTTAATATTCCTCTAATTGTTACATGCACAGCATTTTTATCATACTTATCAGAAGGCTAAATCTATGAATTACTCTTTCATACTCATTCTTAAGCTAACACAGTTCAAAAACGGTGGCCAGTTAGTATCTGATTGACTTGATTTCAGCCAAATGTCCAACTCTAGGTGAACAGCAGCTGAATTGTACTTTCAGTCCCTGGCTACGACCATTCTCGACTGTACTAAGAAGGCCTGAAGGTTGTAGCCAGGAGTTGCCTATCACAGCTGGGCACCCTTTGTTTTTATTTGACCACACAACTTCATATATGCTAACACAGGATACAAAATGGAAACCCTGTATCTGAGATCACAGACGACTGGGTCCTGATGTGCTTTTTCAGCCATTACAGTTTAATATGGTAACACTATCCTGAACTCCTGTTTGGAATGGGGGCAGTTAAGAGGAAATGAGTTGACATGTGGAGTGGAAAAGGTGTACAGGGTATATAGTTTCAAGAAATAGCCCAGGAGTGACAAAGCAGTAAGGCAAACTATTAATTGAGCGTGAGAGTTAATTTTGTAATAAATAGCAGAAAGTTAAAGTTCTTGAATATAGAATCCACAGGAGGAAAGAACGTGGGTTTTGTGAGAGAATTATACCTTAACGTTCTAAAAGTTCTTTGACAAGGGTAAATATGGCGTGAACAAGGGGGAGCCAGTGAACATTCGAGTTTTCAAAAAGCCTTTGATAACATTTTATATCAAAGATTGCTTTAAAAAAATAAATGTTCTCTCACCATGGGGTTGGGGATAATGTTTAGTCATGCATACAGATCTGGTTTAAACACAGGAAGGAAGGAAGAGGGTGGTTTAAATGAGCTCTTACTTGCATGGTGAGATTTTTATAGTAGGCTTACCAAGAAACAGTGTTTAGTTTTCTTGTTTTGTTTTTTAATCATGAAATATTTTTCTAAATGATAGGGGAGTCAGCATAGTAACTTCCCCCTTCACTAGCTATCTGCTTTTCAGTTTAGAGTTGACATTTAGGAATTTATAAGACAGTGATCTTGCTGCACAATATTCAGAATAGTGAAAGGGACATAGGAGTCAGTGTATATAGGTCAGAAGATGGTGGTTGTAGTCATTCACTTTAAATTTTTTATTGAATTTGTTTTTATGGGGAATTTAAAGTTAGCATACAAAGTAATGGTTTGTTATGGCATTTTAAGAAAAATATAACATTGTATGTTGTACAGTTATTTACCTCTCTCTCCCACTGCCTTCCTTCCTGCCCTCTGTTGCTGCTCCACTTCCTCTCCCCCATAGTTCCCCTTCTCCTTTCATGTAACATAGATTCCCCGGCCCTGTCTTTTCCTTCCCAACATTGATAGCTCTTCCTCTGCTCCCAGAGCCCCCTTTTACTTTCATGTCCTGCACATGCATGCACAATGTTAAGTTTTGTTCTTCAGAAAAAATATGTGATATTTGTCTTTCTGCATCTGGCTAACTTCACTTAACAAAATGATCTCAAGCACCACCCATTTTCCTGCCGTCATTAAGAAAACAAATAACAAACAATGCCTGAGAGGATGTAGGAAAGAAGTGTCAATATGCATTGCTGGTGGGAATGTAAACATTCAAGGACTGTGGAAGTCAATATGGAGGTTCCTTAGAAACTGAAAATAAGAGAGACCATATAGCAATTTCTGTCTTCTGAGAAAGAGACGACCAGTTTGCCATAGGATGAGCCCCCTCATTGGCTAACCAATACAAAGTAGTCATCTGTGAACTCCTATGCATATGACTAACACTAAATAGTCTCAGTAGGCAGTGTGTGTGCATGCATGCATGTAACAATAGAGAAAAACTATCATAAATTAGAATACACACATCACAGTAATAAAGAAGAGATAATAAATTTGGGAGGGGCTTGGAGGGTGGAAGATAAGGGAGGAGTCAGAGGCGGGATTTGATGTTAATGCAGTGTTCATGTATGAAATTCTCAACAAAATTTAAAAGACAATCTACAACCTGATAATAGAACTATCACACAACTCTACCATTCTTGGGCATTACTTGAAAGACGCTTGATGCTAAAATATCACAGAAATAACTATGTATTCATGCTTTTGTTGCACTACCCACAATAGGCAATAAATAGGATAGACTTAGATAACAACAGATAAGCAGATAATAAATGTGGTACTTATCCACAAAGGAATTTGATTTTCGTATAGTTCAGATTATTCTTGTTTCTGCACTCACAAATACCCATATAATACTACTGGACATCACCAACTAAAGAGACAAGCATATTCTTGTCATTGTTTAGACTAGGTTTCTTTTTGTCTATGTATTGTGAAATTTGGATCTTCAGTGTGAGGTAGAAAAATGGAAGAAGAAAAAAAAAAGATTCACACAAGGGTTATTCAAACCAGAAATCAGAAATGGGTATGTCATCTACGTTGCTGAGCAAGAGGCAGAGAGAGAAGATGAATCAGAGGAAATTGGATAGTCAATGGAGTTGTTTCTATATAATTGATTTTAAAAGATCATTAAAATAATTTTATTAATTAGATCTGTCACCATAGTCATAGTGTTTTGACTATTTAGAGCGTTCTTGAAATTAGATTTTAAGACTAGTTCAGAAACCCGGATACTTTCCATTCCTAGTACTCTTGGTATCACTGTGATAAGATGGATTTATGAGCTTGGTTGGGCCTGATGGTTAGAGCCCTTGTGCAAACATGTGAACTTTAGATCTGTAATCTAGCTTGTGATGGAAGCATACAAATTGACCCCCAATGTTTTGAAAGGCTTTATTTTTTAAGGCTTGAATGATGACTAGTGTTCTATAATTTATGTTAAGTTATTCTGAACCCCTGGTGCAGTTATTAATACAGATCTGTTTCTGTCATCCAGTACATAGTTGTATTGTGACTTTCCTAGAGAAGGTTAAATTTAAGGACAGCTGGAAAAGCTTGGGGAAAAGTGAATATATCATCTACAGTGTGGCACTAAGAACAGAAGAGGCAAGATATATGGCTAAGATGTATAAAATAAAGGCAGTTTCTGGGAGTGAGCTTTCTGAAGGCTATGCATTGTTTTGGGGCAACTTTTTCCTAAGTTAAGCATTATGATTATGCCTTCTAAGAGTGACAGCCGTGCCTAGCCTGATTTCCTTGGGGCTAAAGTCTGCATGAGAAGCCCAACACTGCATTCAGATACATGTGCCTGATAATTTCTTAGGTTACCAAGAGTGCTGTGTCCTTCCTAGTCCATGATAGCTTCTTCAAGAAACACAAACTGATCTGTGTATCCCAATCTGGAAATGAATATGCATAGTGTTAAGTAGTGATGTTGATGAAAAGCTAAGAGATAGTGTGCAACTAACTAGTAATCACACACCCCCGGGGAGAGAGAAAAAGAGTATTCTGGGATACTTCTTCAAAGCATTGCTCTTGAAGGAAGACAGTTGGACTTGAAAAGGGGCGTTTGATTATTATATGTTTCAAAGGGAAACACTAAACTTAGAACTTTATGAATTTTCTTGAATTGTTCTTGGGGAATCTATATTCCATATCCAGTTCTTCCGCAGTTGTGTCTTAAATCTGGCCCCAATCTTTTCTTCTTTGTCTGCATTGTTACTACTGCGCTTTAGGTCCCCATCATCACTCACCATAATGAAACCATTATATTTTATTGGGGTTACTTCTATGAACGTCAATGATGGTTAGTCTGTAGAAACATGAATAAATTTCAGGTGGCTCCACCAAAGAAGAAAAGACTTCCCCAGCTTCGACTTTGCATTATCAGATCCCTTGCTTTCTTTGTGATATCACTTTATTTGATATTTGTAGAGCTATTAGTCATTTTTCTTTCTTCAAATACACTGAGCCATTTTATACGTCAAGTACTGGAATAGGCCGTTTATTCTGCTTGGAATATTCTTCCTCCACATCTTTACATGGTCACATTCTTCTGTTTACTTGGTTCTTTGCTCAAATATCAGTCCAGTTTGTCTTATACTCTGGCTTGAAAATCACATTAACGTTAAACTCTTCCATTGCTTTTGGGAAAATTACAGTCTTTATGTTTCATTGTCCATTGTTACACTGGAAAAGTTATATACTATCAGCAACAGCCTTTGTCTTCATTGTTGTGTCCCAACAGACTAGGACTGTACCTACTGGACAGTAGGCCTAATTCCACAAATATTTGGGAATGAAGGGCTAAATGTCAGTGGACATTGTGATTAGCACACACAGTTCTCATGGACCTAACACATATTTCTTTGGGGAATGTTGTGTTAGGAGCAGTGAGCTACTTTTCCAGCACCCGGCCGCCCGTACGGCTAGCTTTACCTGAAATAATTACACGGAAACTGTATTCTTTTAAACACTGCCTGGCCCATTAGTTTCAGCCTCTTAACCCATTTCTAATAATCTATGTAGCACCACGAGGTGCGCTTACCAGGAAAGATCTTAACCTGCGTTTGTCTGGAGTGGGAGAACCATGGCCACTCCCTGATTCAGCTTCTTTCTCCCAGCAGGGGAAGATGATTGCATTCACCAGGTACCTATGCTGTTTAAACTCTAGTAGAAGAAAATACAGATCATGAACACCCAAGCAGATTACTACACACTTTCTAGGCCACCAATTACTTATAAGTAATGAAATCTGTAAACTTTGGCTCTGCTTCAGGAAATGGTAGCTAACAAGTTGCAATATAGCGAACACTTCATCTCACATGCTTTGACTCCTTTATCTCAGTAAACAATTCTGTGTGATAAGTTGTGATAAGTATTATCCCCATTTTATCATCTCAAGAACTGGAACATAGTTATAGAACTATTAGTGAGGGAAACAAAAAGGAAGTAGGCCCATGGCTGATGTACACATTGGCTCCATGACCATCTTCAGAAACTGATCTCTACAATTAGCATGTCATGACAACAGTTGGACACTTGATTGCTAATGAGCTGAAAGTTTTGATGTTGATTATTACTGGTCAATCCAGCTGCTTTCAGGTACTGTCACTGTAATTGGTATTATGAGTGGCCTGTCATTTTCACTATAATAGGTCACTGTGGATAGAACACACATTTGCATGTTTGTCATTGGTCACATCATTATTTATTTTTATATCATTTTTGATCCTACTGATAGAATCAGGAATGGACAATAAAAGATGGGGCCTGGCTTAGGATTGTTATAGACAATTTTTTTTTCTTGAAGATACATTTGATTCTGAAGCAGTGAGAGGTCTAAAGCTGGTTTGGATGCAAGTAGCTTGAATATTAGATGCAGTCTTAAGGAGAAAGGCTGCTGTGACTCACATCATACCCAGTGTTACCATCCCAGAAGGTAGACCCACTGCAGCCAAAAATGTAGCATTCACTTTTGACACCTAATGTCCTTCCCTCTTATTCCAGCTGCCAGGATACTAAAGGCTAGGAAAGGGGGGAAATACAAGAATCACAGTGTTATTGATAAACATAGTGTTATAGTACTCACTGTATATGGGCTATATAGTACTCACTGTAGTAGTATAAGTATGTATTGTAAGTCTAGAACTCATAAATATGCCTTGTGATATATAATATATAGTGAGACTTAATTATGGTGTGTGAATATAAGAAGCACCGAGACTTTCTGCTGCCCCCAGCACGTGTGTACTTAAGTACATAAAATAAACACACATCCTTGTGGTTCTCTCTACACTTATTTCTCAGAGCACATGAACTAGGTGAACATGATAGAAAGCTCAGTGTGCTGCTTTAAATATAGTGCTCTGATACATGTTTATCTATGCATGTAGTTACTAAAAATATTGTCAAGATTTGCAGATGCAATAGCTAAATTATATATCATGATATTTAGCAGACATATTTAGTGGAACTGTTGTTTTATCACTTTGCTGTGTATTCGGGGTGTAGCTAAAGTACAAGTAATCAATGTTTAGGTTTTTCTCTTCTAACTTTTTTGAAAATGACATAATTATTCAACTACATTTTAGTCTTTTTAGAGGAGCAAAAATATCTGATATTTATAATATGTCTGTGGATTTTCCTATAGTTCTTCCAATACCAAAATACTTACTATTATAATTCTTATCATACTTACTGTACTACAGAAAATAGGTATAGCAGAGCCACACATTCCTTCAGCCCCCACAATGCTGCTGAATTGTAAAAGGCTGCTTGTTCATTTCCCGGCCGCCCAGGCTCCTGAAATATCCACACAGAAAATGTATTAATGAAATCACTGCTTGGCCAATAACTATAGCATCTTCCTAGCAAGCTCTTACATATTAAATTAACCCATTTGTAGTATTTTTTAAATTTATTTATTTATTAAAGATTTC
>NW_004949111.1:2863903-2864481 GCF_000317375.1 Microtus ochrogaster
AAGTCTTGGATATTTTCTTCTTTGGGTAACTTAATTGTTCAGCATTAACACATTAACCCTTGCATCACTAGGTTACCATTTCATGCACTAAAGCCTAACTTATTAAGCCATATTACCTATAAATATACCCCATTCGGAGTATTCTCTTTTTACTCACAGTATTTTTTTTTAAATTTCTGCTTGACCAATGCACTTTATAATGTTTTAAAATGAATTATGAAGTATTCATTATTTTCTAGAAAGTTTAAAGTCAAGCATTTCTACTGTAATTATAATTGTACTATATACAGTTGAAGTTCTATACTATAAGTTTATCATGTATTGAAATAAAAACATCTTTTCAGGAGGAATAATAGTGAATACATCTTGGGACTACATTTTATAATAATCTTTGCAAGCACATAGGGTAGGACAACTTTAGGAGTAAATTTGGCTGTCTAACTCCAGCTTTTCTCCATACTGACAGAAACAATAGGCTAACATAGAAATCTCTGGAATCATCTCATTTCAGTCTCTTTCTCAGCGTTGCCATTTATTAAATGACCCTGAGCAAATCTCTTGACATCTCTCTGTGTGTC
>NW_004949111.1:2864581-2884501 GCF_000317375.1 Microtus ochrogaster
GTGTGTGTGTGTGTGTGTGTGTGTGTGTAGTTCCAAATTTGTAAAACTCTGTCTTGTGGGATGATTATAGCATATATCATGCTCATACATGTAGTATATATGGCATGTAGAAAGCATTCAGTAATAGCCATGATTCCTTCTATTTTGATATTACAGGTTTTGTGCCCCAGTAATCTGAATGTAGCATAGTTGTTTCTTCATGTGTCCTTTCCCACATGCCACGATCACAGTTACTATTTAAGTGTTGAATATACCTCTCAAGAACACACTGTTGAGCTTCCTACCTACCTTTACCAAGTTTCCTCTGTTGCTAATTGTCATACCACCCAGCAATCAAACAAACAAAAAAAAACACTGAAGACAAAATACGGAAATGAGTCACAAAGAGTAGTTGATGAATATCCTTATTTTGTCAGACACAAACTACTGAGTTTCATGATAGGAGCAAAAGATGCGTAAGACAAATAGATGTGTGAGAGAGAATAAATACCGCCCTTGTAAACTATATGTGTTTTCCCTTCCCAGCAGACAAGTCCAAAGAGCAGCAGTATGAAAATTGTAAACTTTCATGAAAAGTCTATGACCTTGTAGTCTCGGATATTTGTAGTAGATGTTATTCTTTGCAAGACCACTAAATACTTACGTTCTCATTTAAAATTCGGAGAAATTTTGGTTGGATGGTCATGACCGTGTGTAGCCATTAAAACTTCTTTTTAAAACTCCATGCTACTCACATTATTTGGTCATCTGGGCCTTTACCTTCTTTACATGTTTTTTTCCTATAGTGTGTACAGCAATGGTTGTTAGATCATATCATGTTCAAAATCAGGTGATTTTTGATGAATTATAGAGGCCTCATGTAACTCAGATTTTGTAAAGGTTTCTTTTCAGAAGGATACTAGATAATATATGCAAAATAATATCATATTTCATACAGAAATATAAAAGAGGTCTTTGTAAAAATCATGTTTCATTAAGTACATTTAGCAATCTTTTGATAATGTGGTAATATTCTGTGACATGTCATAACATTTTTACTTTATACAACTTTTAATTTAGTCAGAATTTTTTTTCAAAATTAAGAAGCATACCTTCTTGAAGAATTGATGCTACTTCACCTTTTCTCTATTGCTGTGAGCATGCAGGGATAGGAGAGGAGTGAACATGAGAATGTGGCCTAGTCTGAGATGAAAACTTCTAGAGGTCACGTGGCGCCAGTTCACCTGTCACTACTTCTGAGTAGCTAAGAAACACTGTTGCAACCACACTCACAATGTAAATATATCCCCCAAAGAAATGAGAGCATTTATTGGGGGCTTTACATTTAATTTAGCTTATTTGTGTGAAGTAGACCAATGATGTTTCATGCAAACTCTTCCGTTATCAGCAGGAAATTGACAGTGAAGATTATGGTTGTCACCTTAGTCATGATTTCTTGTATGTCATTACTCTCTTGCCAAAAGCAGAAGGCTGAATACCACATGGCAAATGCAACTACAGAGTCCAATCAGGAAATTATTTTTTCCAAGTCTCATTAGACTCTGTTGATTGCGATATCTTAACATCTTATAGATTATGAAATACATTCTCAATATAGACTAAAATAAAGACATCAGTGTACTCACTTGGTCTTGTCAAATCTCAAAATTTAGGCAGATTTACTTTAATTACTTTTTAAAGATTTTAATTACTTTTTAAGAATTTACTCATTTATTTTTATTTATTCATATGTATGTATGCCTTCATGAATTTATGTTCAGCATGAGCATATAGGTTCGCAGGGAGGCCAGAAGAGGTCGTCAGATCGCTTGATACTGAAGTTACAGATGTTTGTGAGCCTCCTGATATAGGTTCTGAGAACCAACCTTCTGCAAGAGCAGTAAAGAAATTCAAGGTTTTTAGGGCAGAACACTGAGGGATTCCAAATGTATAGTTTCTAGCATGTGTCCTCTCTGAAGAATCAGAGCTTTATTCCTCTCCAATGCAAGTATATGACCTGCATGTATAACCAGGCACAAAAACTCACTTGGGCATCAGTATTCGCCTTTTTCTAATTGTTGCTTTAGTGTAACTTCACTAGAAGCTGAGGTCAGTGCCCAGTCCTGGAGTTTAGTTGATTATTTGTCAAATGGCCAAAGCTCTTGTCCCTACTTAAACTGTTGATCTGGCCACCCCCATCCTAAAACTATCTGATTCACCCCGCCTTTACCCTAAATTGATTTCTTAAAGCTGTCTGTTGAACCAGTGTCTCTGGGCAAACAACAACACTCCTTTCAGGCATGACATTTAGAGAGCATAGAGATCACATCCCGGAAGCTCAGGACAATGGCTAGATCTTAGATCGTCTTTGGTTAAATGAAACTTCTTTATTGTGTATATAAATGCCCATTTATTTTTTAATTCTGCTCTAGATATTTTTGATTTCATGTTGGTATATAAAAAGACCATTTTAAAATGAACATATGATATGTTTGTAATTCTGTATATTGTATATTTTATAACTTTTTTACGATATTATTTTGTTTTTTATTCAAAAGAACCCTATGTGAATAAAGCTGGTGAGGGAAATTAAATGTAGTGGAGATGATTATCCTGTTTCCATGGTCACACAGCTAGTATGTGGCATAGTTGGCATATGAACTCAGGCAGTCAAAATTCTTCCTTAACCACAATGCCTAAAATGTGTACAGGAAGAAAGAAAAAGTTGCCTACATCTTCTTCCATAACATATAACAGGGATTACCTAAAATATCTACATAGCAATAGGTTTTGCTGCTCTAAAAATGTATGCATTTTGAGATTACTGTAACAAAGTGTTATCCAAGACTTAGTAACTACTAATGTATTTATACATCTTTTTTTGTATCTGTGGCTTGCCTTTTTTTTAGAAAAAAAAAAACTTTGTCAACATGTTTAAATGTTTAAATTTATTCTATTTTCTCAGTTTAATGATGAGTTTTGCGTTTTGTTGAGAACTCTTTCCTGACTCCATATCTTCCTGTGTTCTCTTTTAGCTTTGCTTTTCCAACTTATGCCTGTTCTCTTCCTGAAACTGATTTTGAATACAGTACAAATCAGAGATCGTTCTTCTGATAAATGTAACTTGCTGTCCTCAAATCTCTTGGTCATGACCCATTCTTTACCTTGGTTCATATTGCTGCTTCTTTTTATAAACATTTCTATATATATCTTTCTCTTAATTTCCTATTTCTGCACTAACTGACTCAGTAGGATAAAACAACACAAATTTATTATCTTGCATTCCTGAAGGTCAGCAGTCTGAAAGGGACCAGCAGGACTGCATTCCTTCTTAGGGCACGAAGGAAGGCTCTGTTCCTTTCCTTTTCTAGTTTAAAAAGGCCACCTGCATTCTTTGGCATGGGGCCACCTCATACAAACAGCTTCCCTCTGACCCCCGTGCTCATCTGCACATCTTTATATCTGACTTTAACCTTCCTGCTTCTTTGAATTGTGTTGTGCTCACCAGGATAATCTGATAGCAGGAACCTTAGTGCATTGTACTTGTAAAGTCCTTCATGATGGCAGTGTACCATGTCTATATATCTCTGAGATTAGGGTGTGGACATCTGCTGGTAGACAAATCAGCCTACTGTAGTCACCTTTCTGATATTCCATGTTCTCTTTCACAGTTTTGTTTAATCCTTTTTATGCGTATCTATAACCTCTACCTAATATTTCTATGTGAATAAGGTGTTATGGGTTTAAGCCTGCTGTTAAATTGTGTCTGCTAATTTTCATTTGTGGCGTGATGTGTTTCTTTTTGTACTGGATAATTTCAAGTTTTAAAATCATCATTGTGAGATTCTAACCTATGGAAGTCTCATACAGCCCTAGTTGAAGTCCAGGGTTATCATTTACCTAGAGCCACTTTTCTTGATATTTCCTTGGTAAGGGGTGTTTTGCATCATTTAATGGTGTAATCTTTTCAAATTTCCAATGTTAGAGAGGAGGAAACCTTGGTTATGAGTAGAGAAGTCTATATTTCGTCTGCTCAAGCTTCAAGACAAATCAGCTTTCTGCTTACCAACACACCCATCCACTCACCCCTGCAACTCTAGTAATGAGTGTGTTTCTTTTCTACATCATTTTACTGAAGTATATCCCTTAAATAATGAAATATCATGAAAGATGATTTCCTTTTCTGCTTAGGTGTTCAGGCTTGTTCTCCCTAGCGGGTGTTGAATCGCTAGTGCATAGCTGGATGGCACAGCAAACTCCTTCCCGCTTCTGCTACATGTTAACTCATGCCATGGTCTATGTTTTCAGTGCCTAGTTATTGTCTTGGCTTCTGGAGATTTTGCTTACCTCTATGGTAAGTGATTTCTTCAGAAGTTCCCTGAAGTCACTTTGTTCCATCTTTCATTATCCTTCTCTGCTGTTGTTGTTTGTTGTAGTTGTGGTTCATCTTACATCACCTCTGGAGGGTATTTATGCTTATATGTACCTTAGAAACTGCAGGAGCTGACTTTAGGGGCAAATTTAACTCTTGCTTAGTGATACTTTTGGCCAGATCATAATTTTAGATCAATATTATATTATTAATCATGATCACTTTGTTGCATAAAGAAATTGTTAATATTACGTCTGAGAAATTTTTAAATGAGTAGTGAAAAATATATATTATTGGATTTCTTTTCTATAATTCCAGTTGCGATGTATAAGATAACTAAATGTTGTTCCCTTAATTTTCAACTCAGTTATCTTAATTCTCATTTTTCTATTCTTTTTCTAGAATGTGTGCTGTGTTTGGTGGAATCTATTGTCTTCGCCATTCTGTACAGTGCCTTGTAGTGGACAAAGAATCCAGAAAGTAAGAATGCTGTACATAACCTTCCTGTATGTGTACATTAGACACGGCTGAAAAACAGAAGTTGCTTTTTAAAAAGTGATTCTTGAATGATCCTCCTTGGTATTAATAACATATCAACCTTGATTAAAAGTAATTTGTGTTTAGGTCTTCCAGAACAAGGAAGTGAGTTCAGAATATAGAAACTAAATTAATTTCCCTGCAATATGACTGTAGCTCCTGATCATTCAAGCTTGGAAGACAAATCATTTCAGCTGCCTGGGGTAGGTGATGAGTGATGTTAGTTTTCCTTGTGGCCTTACCTCCTCTAATTGATTTTCATCAGATGACAACAAAGCCCTCTGTTATTGCATTTTTAAAAATGGAGCTCACCTAAAGACTCATCAGATTAATCTCTGCTGATAATGCATGTCACTTCAAGAGAAAAGACTTTAATGAGTTTTTAGGTAGATTGTTGTCATAAACTATGCTGCCCTGTTATCTGCGGATAAATTCTTTTGCCACAGAATCAGGCCTACAAGCTTGTAAAGGATTAAAGGACGAATTTCCCTGCTTTCTTACACTAGCTGAGTACCATCTATTTACCTCTATTTTGTGTTTTAATTATTTTCTCTAGGGTTTATTATTGATTACTAGTATATACTTTTGTCTGAATTAAGTTCAGTAAAACACAATCATACAATTTATAAGTTTTACCTTGAAACAGAAATAGGTCAACTGGATAAAGTTTTAAGAGCTATTGAAACTGCTGTTTCTCTTCGTTCTTAGGTGTTCCCAAGTATCTATTGACTGTGTTTCATAGATGACTATTTTAGAAGTGTATTAAGAATAGTGTTGTTGAAATTATCAAGTGCCATAATATTTGTAACTAGATTCTTAAACAGTTTGTTTCTTTGTGCAGTAATTGGGTATAGTCCAAATAGAATAAATTTTGGCCATTAATTTCTCATAGGTGAGTTACAGTGTTATAAGTAGTTATTTTAGCTAAGATTTAATGCTAGAAATAAATAATACCTAGTAAATTTGCAGTTCTGTAGTGTAAAAATTGACATGTGATTTAAGATTCTTATAAAGTATCTTTAGCAACAGAACAGAATCATACTATGTAAGTGAAAGAAGTGATAATATATGAAAGACTATTTCTAAACTTTTAGGATACTCAGATTTTGGCTTATGAAGTTCATATGAGTGATTGTTCTGTAAGTTCGTAAAGGAGGGATTGTCTGTATGTCTCCCAGTTTGTTTTTCCTTTTACAGTCATTTTGAAACAAGAATGCTTTCCTGTGACAGAAAGCAGATAATGAATTGCTTGTTTGGTGTTTATTTGCTTCGATCATTTTTATACTCTTTGGGTACCATTCCAGTACCACATGTTGGTCTCAGTCACATAAAAATTTTGCATGGCTCATATTTCTTGGTGATTTCTCTTTGTCTGTCTGTCTTTCTTTCTTCCTTCCTTCCTTCCTTCCTTCCTTCCTTCCTTCCTTTCTTTCTTTCTTTCTTTCTTTCTTTCTTTCTTTCTTTCTTTCTTTCATATTTCTTGGTGACTTCCCTTCCTTCCTTCCTTCCTTCCTTCCTTCCTTCCTTCCTTCCTTCTTTCCTTCCTTTTCTTGTTTCTCTCTTTCTTTCTTGAAAAGGGTATGCTAGTACAGTAATAGCATTTGTAGAAATAAAGGCTACATTTACCTTACATATGATTTACATTTTTATGAAATATTCTGAATAAAGGATCTATTTTTATGAACTTATCCAGCTTCTAATTGGAACAGATAGGTGAAGAATAAAGGTCTTAGAAACCATAAGAACCTCCATACTAGTAATTTTAAAAGTATAAAGTAACAAAGAAAATTGAATTGAGTAAATATTCTTGTAGAGTCCAGTCAAAATAAAGTTTCTGTTGTGTTGGTTTGTTTGGTGTTTTGAGACAGGTTCTTACTGTGTACCTCGGGATGACAGGTGTTTGTCACCTAATATAATTAATTATAAATTGTTCTTAGATGACACTGAGAAACAGTGATCATCTCTGTAAGCTAAATTTAAAGATTTAGGCAAGAGTACTGTGTTCTGTGCTGAGTTTGTGGATCCTAGATCTTAATTTATTATAAGGCTGTAATAGATGAATGTGGCCAGATATACTGACACTATGAACTTAAGGTAGTAGGCAGCTTACTTCTAGTTTAAAATCTTTTGTATTATCATACTGTCCTGGAGCTCCATATTGATTAACAACACCTAAGATATGCAAAGGTCTGTTAATTCTGCTTTTGAATCGTGTTAATAATGTGAATGGCAGCTAGTTCTGTTTTGGGCCAATTCTTTTATCTGTAAGATAGCTTAGAAGGATTCAGCAATAACCGTTGAGTCTTCTGCCAGATTTGACCCAGTGCTTTGATTATGTTAAATGATATTGGAATGTATTTAGCTGGCTCTTCCTTAACATTTAGAAATAAATGATCTTAAAATATTCCATGTGCTTAAATGTGGGCCAGTAGTCACATTATAAACAATTTGCACATTTTATATCTAATTTATAAACCAATGGTACAGTGTCTGTTTTGGGCTGTGTTAATATTGCTTAAGGTCCAGTTTAACAATGAACATAGTTTTCTTATCTATTGTGGGTGTTGGTTGCTTCCTTGGTTTTAGTTTTTTGAGAAGAGGTTTCTTTGTGTAGCCCTGGCTGTCCTTAAATTTGCTCTGTAAACCAGGATGGCCTTGAACTCAAAGAGATCTGCCTGTCTCTGCCTCCCAAGTGTTGGGATTAAAGACATGCCATCACTGCCCTGTTCTATCCTCTTTTGTTTTCTTTTTTTAACTTTTTTAAAGATACGGCCTGTAATTCTCTTACTGAACCGTTTATTTCTTCCAAGCTTTAACAGTTTATCCCATAATAATAGTATAATTTTTAATCTTGGCTTGAAGTGTTGTGATTCCTGTTACCTTACCATATGAGTCATTTAAGTGATCTTTAAAGTTCTTTCTTAAGAGACATATAAAAATAAAAGCATGTAGTATTTTAAAATTGGAAATTTATACATCTGATAACAATGACCAGGTTTATGTAATTATAAAAAGCTAATTTAAGTTCAAGTTGGTTTTAGGCTAACGTATCTTTCCCAACCACTGTTCTCATTTAAGCTGTACTATTTTAGAGAAAGATCAGTAGTAGGAGATACATTGTGAAGATCTAAAAGTACAGGATAATTTTGTTTCAAATCCTAATCTTATAGTTGAGTATATTCAATCATCATTTCCTTTTAAGGACTCTATGGTGACTTAGAAACTTATTTGCATTTGTATTCTTTTAGTTGCCTCTCTTACTAGATGGCACACTTGACATTGCTTCTCCCACTTAGTGTAATTACAACTTGCCTGGGCTCAGAGTCCTGAAATCTCAGACACTAAGTCAGACCTCTATGCTAGTCCGCGAGTCTGGTCACCTTTTACAGTTACTTGATAGATTCTCTGTAGGAAATGCAAGATCTCACTATAATATCTTTATAAATAAGGCATGTCTATCACTCATTATCCTCAGTAACCATCTAATAAGTTAATGAATGAGGCTTAGACTGACTTTAGCTTTGTGTGTGTGCTATGTTTCTCACCTTCTGTTTAAAAAAGTTGACAGAAACATGAATATAAATGAATCAGCATTGAGGCTGATATCATGTTTACACATTAATGTAGGAAATAAACTTTGAGAGGCACATGATATTATAATATATGAAATATGTAACCAACTTCATTCCTATTTTTGCCTAGAGCTTGATATTTTTTATTTTTGCTTCATTTGTTGTGCCTGTGTTATGCATTGCCTAGACTCTGCATACTATGTCACCCAGCAGTTCTGCTTATTAAGGTATCTCCTAGTCTTTTCCCCCCAAATTCTAACACTCTACTGTGGCAAGGATGCTTTAAAAGAAATCCCACGCTAGCTCAGAATTGAGAAATAGATGGTTATTTATTTAGGGGTAAACTCACAAATCAGAATTCTTCTGCTTGAACGGAGAACAGAGATCAAATCCAACAATCCAGCAATCTGAAAGAGTAGCCAGCAAAAAGGAGAAAGGGGCAAAAGCAGGCTCTGCATCCACATATATGGTCTAAGAGGCCAAGCCCCAGTAGGCGGGTAACCACAAGCTGTAAGACTTCCTACAGCACTCTACCCTCTGTTTTGTTTGTTTGTTTTTCTTTTGAAACACTGAATGCTTTTCTTAAGCAGCTTTCTTTTCCTTTCTAGTTGTGCTGACTATGTACAATTCAGATAAATTGTGTTTGGCTCCTTAGCGGTACAGTATTAAACATTTGAGTATGACTTTGGACTAGTGGTCTATAAAATAGTCTATGTGTTCATCTTCTATGTATACTTCAGCTGTTCGGCTTACTAAGATTGCTGTTAGGATATTAGAAATCCTTTTTCTGTTTAACTTCCCTGATTTGGATGTTAATAATAGTTTGTTAGGCTGAACATAAGATTCCGTCATTTGTACCATTACTGAAGTTCTGATTGTGGGTGTCCCTTTTGTAAAATAGTAACAATTATATTCTAGATACTTGCCCTTTACCAACCCCCATGCTAGTTGCTATGTTGTGATGCGATAAAAAAGGAAATAAAATATAGACCCTGTGTCTGTGTATTGGGACTTAAGGGAACAGTGCAGCCTTCAATGTCACACAAACTGTATTTGAGTTCTGACATTGCTATTTCCAAGCTGTGTGAAATTAAGCAGGATGTTTAACTCCTCTATGCCCTAGTGTTATTATAAAAAAAAATATAGTGGCTGACAAACCATATCTTGTAGGGTTCTTGTAATATTGGCAGAGCAGATAAACCTCATAAAACCATTGATTACACATTCAAGTAGTTCATTATCATTAGTAACATACATAATTGGAAACCTCGTCATGCCCTTAAAAAAGAAGGCCTATTGTATTCTACCCTTTGCCAAAAAACTGTGGCTTATTAGCTATACTTTTCAATAGTGTAAGTAACTTTTGGCAGTGATTTGGAAGAAGGGATGTAATGAAAAGATACTTTGTCTCCAGAATCACAGTTGCTTACCTTTAATGTTCATAAGCACAGAATACTTCCATCATCTAGCCATTCCTCCATTCATGAAAATATTAGTTGTTTTTGATGTACTGGGCACTGGGAATACGGACGAGAACAATGCAGTCAGGATTTTTGTTTCTACATAGTTTAAAGTCCACTGGAAGACGTTATAAAACAATTAATGTAGCCAGGTATCTTAAGCATTCTTGGTATACAGATCTTGCCCTCTGCTCTGTGAAGAGGAAATGTAAAGAGCCTCTATGAGTTTTGGTCATCTCTGGATAAACATAAAGCCTTATAGGAGATATCTGACCAATGTCTAAGGCTCATTTCTTTTTCCTTCTTTGTTTCCCACCTTCTTGACAGGTAACACTGATGTGATTTTAAGTTTCTTGCCTGAGACCTTCTTGTACTTGTTAGCTTAACTCTGTTCCTGTATAAACATTGTAAATCAGTTTCCCTAAACTACATTCCCTGATACTCTGCCTATCCATTCAAAGCTGAGTTAGATACCTCCCTTAGTACTCTGTAATGCCCTTTCCTCACCTTTTTTGGGGGTGGGGGATTGTTTTGTTTTGTTTTCAGACAGCACTTTTCTGTGTACTCTTGGCTGTCCTAGAATTCACTTTGTAGACCAGGCTGGCTCAAACATACAGAAATCTTCCTGCCTCTGCTTTCGCAGTACTGGGATTAAAGGCATGTACCACCACTTCCTGGCTTCATTCCTTACCTTTTATGGCTGAGCAGACCTATTATTTTAAAATTGCCTGTGTCTGCATCTTCACTATTACCTTCTGGAACAGTACTGGCACAGCCATATTTTTATGTTGAATAAGTGAGGTATCAGCTTCATAGCGGTCCACTGCCTTGTTAAATGCTACAGGAGCCCAAGGCAGTGTCCGTGATGTGGGAGAGGAGAGGCTAATTATAAGAAATATTTTAAGGTGGAAGATAATATAGTAGTAGATAAGATATGAAGAGAGATTTGGTGGGAAAGTTCTAAGTGTAGGTCATAGCCTTGTTTGATAGAGAGATTACAAGGAAGGAAAGTGGATGTGGATCTATGTTAAAGCCAATTTGGAGCATGCCATGCTGGATGTAAAAGGGAAGTTGGTAATAATAACTTCATTGTGTACTTGAAATTTGATAAGAGCAGATTTTAAGCATCTTTACTCCCCAGTGGCAATTGTGGGTGGTAGTTGGATGTGTTAATTTGATTCTTTTATTCATTGCACAGTGTATGCATATGTCAAATTGTCACATTGCATTCCTAAGATATATTTAGTTTTTATTTGCCAATTACATATTCTTAAGAGAATAAGTAGCCTCTGTCAAGAAAAGAAATTAGTACATAATTAGAAAGATCGATACACATTATGAAAAGGTCAGAGCAACAACTGAAAACCCAATCCTGTTAATGAGTTGAAATGACTGTAGTAGATGTTTACCCTGGAAATATCATTGTGAAACGTTTTGGAACAGTTCTCTGAAGGATGTAAAATTGGAATTGGCCTTTAAGAGAACTCATAAGATCTGTCCCATAGGAAGATTTGTTTCCTTCAATGATTAAGAATCTTATCATTTCCTTAACTAATATTTTCCTTTTTTATTATTTATTTTCTGATTTCTATACTGTGTTATTGCCTGGGCTTTTAATTCTGAAGATCAAAGGGGTTGCATATCTATTAGTACTATTATTTTCTCTTCTTGGTTGAGTTCCACATGTTTCATTTTAAACGTGCTGTGTTTTTTCTCCCTTATTGTCATTTTGCTACTTTTCCTCTTGTATCATTGAACCAAGAACTGAATAAGAGTTGTGGTTTGTTGATTTAGAAAGCCTTGCCCAAGAAATGTTCTGTCTAGCTTCAGTGATTCTTATGATCGGCTTGGTCATTGTGTCCCTGTAACTAGGAACTCCTATCATGTTCCTTCTCAATTTACTATTTATGAGGCTCAGCAAGGCCCTCTGCTAAGTCCGAAATGCTGTTAATCTTTAATGGCTTCCTTAGGTTTATGTGGGAGGAGTAGGCAGGAGGGTATTTTAATGTGCCTGGCAGCAGTGTTTCATTTTGCTGTTTTCCATTAAGCGAATGTCATCTAATTTTTATATTAATCTTTATAATACAAAGATTAAGAATAGGTCCCAAATCAATATCTGCTCTTCATTGTTCTCCCAATTAGGCTGCATATATGGCAATAAGTCAAGTATCTGAAGGAAAACAAATCTTAGCACTTGCTTAACTCATCTTGATTTGCACAGCTTTGCTTAGGGCTATTGCCTCAATACTTCAGAGTAAGAATGAGACTAGCAGGTGAGTCGTGTTGTTACCATCTACCAGACTAAGACTGGGCATATTTGCTAGTCTCCTCACTCTGTACAGATGTGGGTAATTTCTCTCTATCTGTAGCGCTTGACATTTCTCACTTAAGTGCAACATAAAGATGCAGCAGTAGCAGAGGCTTCGCTCTGATTCTTTCTTGGGACTTGGAAGCTTATCAGAATCTCCAGGGGTACTTATTATTTGAAAAAGTCCCCCAGGTGTGATTCTGATTTGTTTCCTTCTCCTGCTCCTCCTCCTCCTCCTTTGGAAATCACTGTTTCATCAGAAGCTTCTGCATAAACAGGCACATTAATTAGCATCTTACCCTTCCTGCAGAGTTGAGCTGACTTGTTTCCACATCACGTTATTTCCTCTCTGGGTTATCTGCATTAATTCTTTCTAACACTGTAACACCTGAAAACAGTGTCTGCCAGTCACCAAAGGATCCCTTATTAGTCTTTGGAGGCCAACAAAAGAGGAAAGACTTTGTAATCTTGAGGGCTAGGTTTATTTTTGGGATTGCTCATTTGCTTGTTTGTTCAGTTGTTTGATAATAGGTGTCCTTTAAAAGGGCACTGAGGTTGCAGATTTATATGGAAAGCACTTTTTTTTTTCTCAGTTCCGATCCAACATTTTATGGTAAAGGGTTTACAACATTGAATTTGAAGTGACCACCTCTTCTGTCTTGCTTTCAGTTTCTGCAGTGAACATTGCAGTATACTTGTTTGTTCACTCATCTTCAGTTAGTCACCTCTTGGGCCATCTATTGATTCGTCTCTTCTGCATTCCACAGTAAATTACAGATGTCAGTAAAATTCATCCTAGCCATTTCAGTATGGACATCATGTTCCCCATCGTCCTTTTAAATATAATTACAGTTATGCCCCATTCTTAAGTACTCCTTAGTTGAGTTTACATAGCACTTTATACTCCCTTTTATTTGCCTGCCTGTATTATTCCTTCTTCAATTTCTGTAGCTTCTTAGTTAAAAGTAAAGCATGTTTGCCAGTGGTTGTAGGACAATTATAATCATTATATCATGATAATTCAGCAGATGTCTCTTCTCCACTCCTTCAAGTACTTTGATCTTTAAATTTTTTATGAATGCTTCAAAGCAGGAGCTTAAAAAACAAACTTATCTTTCTACTTTTTAAAAGTTTTACCTTGGCCAGTATTTGGTGTAAGTAAGTCTTTTGTACTAATTTAATGAAATACTTTATACATAATGTGAGCTCTTAGTTTAAGGAAATGAAAGAGAATTGAAGTATAGGCAAGATTTGGAAGTCATTTAAATATTTATACAACAGATTTATGTTAAAATATGCTTAATTATTTATAAGTATTACATAACATCACTATACATAATATCCTATTTTGACAGCAGTGGTATGCCATTTATTCAACAATATCAGCAGAATACAAACTTATTTCCTTTTTGCATTGGTCTTGGATGCTGGTCATTTTATTTTTATATATACCTATAAGCGATCCTTTATTTGACTTGTTTAGAGCAATGGAGGATGTTTTAATTTATAGCAGAATGTTTTAATTATAAGTGTAAGAACCAGCATATAAGTGTATTTCTAATAAAAAATTCTTGTACCAAAAGAAGGTGTGACAAAAGCAAATTGATATTTCCATAATAAAAAGATATAGCAAACATATAGTCATTTGCATATAGTTCCTGAAATATTGCATAGTGGCTTTGTCAGTGCTGGTAAGTCCGTTTCAAGGATGTCGCTCTTAGTCCATTAGTTTGGATAATGAGCCCTATAAAGTACATTTATAACTTGTGGCACTGCAAGGAGATGGATTCTAATTTTCATCCTTTTATCTAGACACATTGAAAGAAGGTCAATGGAGGGTTCTATATGATTCATTGTCCCAACACATATCAGATGACAGAGACCTGATAATGTCCGTGCATAAGTGTTTTCCTTATTTGGAAACAGCACTTGAAAGAAATCTTTCCATGATTATCCTTTGAAGTAAAGTGGAAACAGATATTAAAAGAGGCTCTATCCTTTTTTTCTGTTTAAAACATTATCAAACGCGTGACCAGATAGCTATTCTTGAACAAAAGAGAAAGCAACACTTAACAGAAAAATAAAAAAGCCTTCAGTGGCCTTTGCAGGCTGTGTATGATACAAGATATTTAATCAGCTTTCCTTTCCCTCTTAGAACTGTTAAAGGTGGAAAAAAAGAAAACTGATTTTTTTTTTCTAAACAAAGGAATGACTTCTATGTTTCTAAATGTGAGGAAAGCTTGGAATTTTGCAATAATACTTTGCTGGCCTCACACTTACAGACTAATGACAATAAAAATAAATATTTAAGAAATAGTTAAGAAACAGTTTACTTGCATTTATAGTTTAAAGGATGTGAGAATAACAGCCAGAATATATCTCTAGTTCATTGTCAGAAAATGCAGAGTAGTTGGCAGTTTTTTAAAGGTTCACAAGGTTTCAAATTCAAAATCATCAGTTCATGATTTCATTTTGTCAGTTGCTTAATCATTAATATAAACTTTTCTTCTATGCTTATCTTCTTTATAGATGTAAAGCAATGATAGATCAATTTGGTCAAAGAATAATTTCTAAACATTTCGTTATTGAAGACAGTTACCTTTCTGAGAACACATGTTCCCGTGTACAGTACAGGTAAGGTGCCCTCCACCCACTACGCGAAAGAAGGAAGCATTTCTGGCTGTGTAGTTATGTTGACTCTTCTCATTATTCTGTTTTCAAGTAGCATGCAGAGGTATAGCGAACCGAAGATATAACTTGATTTCTTACCCTTCTTTCTTACTTGGTTCTGTTTTGAGGGGAGCCTAGCAAAGTTACTTCTCCTTTGCGTCAGCTGCAGTTTGTCTGTAGGTCATGCATCCTTCTTTCTTGAGCCAAGAAAAGATTAAAGCAGAACTTGACTGGGTTTTGACACATTTATTCTTACTTAAATCTTTGAAGCATGCCTTCTGCTGGTTACATAACAATAAATGAAACTTACCCATAGAATGCGAATCACAGCTTTCCTCTTTTGTGCATTGCAGGCAGATATCCAGGGCAGTCCTGATAACAGATGGATCTGTATTAAAAACGGAGTCAGATCAACAGGTGATTCAGTCCTCTTTTTTTCCTTTTTAGAATAAAAGATGTGTTTGTTTAAGAGAAATACATGTACATGGTGATCTTATTACTACAATAAACTAATTAACACGTCTATCTATACAGAAAATTTTTATGGGAAGAATAGTAAAAATCCATTCTTACCAGGTTTTCAGTTTATAATATAGTATTAGTAACAGTAGCCCCTATACTGTATATTAAAATCTCTAAAACTGAACTTTCACTTAATAGTTGCCAAAGAAGTGCCTTTTCCTCAGCAGCCAGAGAGTAGTGGCCTCCTAGGAGAGATTGATAACTGTGATAGCATGTCTGCTTTCAAATACCACATAGCCTAGGGGCACAGAAACAGACAAATAGGAAGTGCAGTTCAGTGCAACAAGGATTGGCATGGTATAGTTTAAGGAAATTATATAGCAATTAATTGAAGGCGTAAGTCACAAACAATGCCACACCAGTTTGGAATTATGATTAATAGGGTGGTATTTATTTAAAGGGGAAAAAACTCACAGATCACCGTCCCCAGACATCAGCCCTCTGTGCAACCAGGAAGGGAGTCTAGTCGCCAGCGGAGCAGGAAGTGAAGAGAGAGAGGAGAGGGAAGTGGCCGCTTTTTTAAAGGGAGAGAGACCACGCCCCAATGGGCTGGTATCTCAGCGGCTATAGGCTGGAGGAGCGGGAGGATCTCCCGCAACAATTAATGTTTCACTCATCACATTGGTCTGGCATTGTTGGCTGATGTGTCTGGATTTCCCATTAAACCAACGGTAAGCTTAGTGAATATACATTGGAGAATGGCAGAGAGGCAGAACCATGAAGAGAACAGATAGAGGCAGTTCTTTGAAGAAGCTGAACTGGAAAGTATAAGATGGGAATTGGCCTCTGAAGAGGGATATGGAAGAGGAGGGCTTTCTTTTCGAGGTTCTTAAGGATTTTAGCTATTTGAATGGAGTCAGCAGAGGAGTTGAGATACCCAGGCAAGAAAGAATGTAACTGATAAGTTGAAGTCCATCCAAAAGTCAGAGAGAAACCAGACTAAGCATTACCCTTAGAAATGTGAGGCATGTTAAAATCAGAAGGTGAAAATAGAACTTTTTTTTTTTTGTAAATTTGGGAGTTGATGTTCCTTTCTTTAAATTACAAAGTGAAGTCTTCTCCCGAGTATGAGACTTACAAACAAGTCAGACCTGAAAGAAAGATGTATGATAATCACTTTATGGCATTCCTTGTTCTGTGTGCATTTTCTGGTGTCAATGGTCCAGTCAAATCTGAAGATTATAGACTTACATGATCATGAATATGCCCCAGTTAGTCTTCCTATCTCTTTTAATCATTTCTTCTCATCCTGTCAGTTCATAGAATTGCCCCTCTATTTCTCCAGACTTTTATCATTTCTCTTCTGCCCTCTTCCTCCAGGGCTTTCCACAGGACCACAAAGGAAAATCTCTTTCCTGCTTCTGGCTATTAATTGTATCCATTTCTCTCTTTTTTTTTAATGCAACTTTTCTCATTCTACATAGCTGTCCCCATTCCCACTTCCTCCCCTCCTCCCATCCTACCCCACCCCCCACCCCCCATCCACTCCTCAGAAAGGATAAGGCTTCCCACAGGGAGTCAACAAAGTCTGACAAATCACTTTGAGGCAGGACCAAGGCCCTCCCCCGCTATATCTAGGCTGAGCAAGGCATCCCTCCAAAGAGAATGTTTTCCTAGATGCCAGTTTAAGTACTACGGATAAATCCTAGTCCCACTGCCATTGGTGCCACAAACTGCCCAAGCCTCACAATTGTCCCCCACATTCAGTGGCCCTAGTTTGGTCCTATGTAGGTTTCCCCCCAATCAGTCTTGAGTCAGTGAGCTCCCACTAACTCAGGTCAGCTATTTCTGTGGGTATCCCCATCATTGTCTTAACCCCTTTGCTCATACTGTCACCTCTCCCTCTATTGGACTCGTCTCAGGTAGCTCGGCCCAGTGCTTCGCAGTGGATCTTTGTATCTGTTTTCATCAGTTGCTAGATGAAGGTTCTATGATAACAATTAAGGTAGTGATCAGTCTGATAACAGGGGAAAACCAGTTTAGGCATCCTCTCCAATGTTACTTCCAGTCTTAGCTCAGGTCATCCTTATGGAATCCTAGGAATTTCCCTAGTGCCATGTTTCTCTCTAGCCCATTAATGGCTCCCTCGATCAAGATAGCTCTTTCCTTTCTCTCCCTCTCTGTCCTTCCCCTTTCATGAACATCCTGTTCCCTCATGTTCTGCCCCACTCCTCTGATCCCCTCTCCCTCCTCTTTACTTCCCCCAGCCACTCCCAATCATCTCAGGATATATTGTCTGTTTCCCCTTCCACAGGGGATCCATGTATGTCTCTCTTAGGGTTCTCCTCACCAAGGGCCACTTGAGAAAGTTACACAACCAAGCAGATTGACTTTACCACATAGTTGTGGTATCAGCCTCATGCAGCTGGATGCTGTTCATGTACAAATCCCTCCACTTGCTTTTGATTGCTTCTTCATTCATCCCAATGACTAGGAACAGTCTTCACTTTCTAACTCACTCTGTTCATCTTCTTGTTTCTCTGGGTAAAATAAAATACCTGCCTTGCACAAAAGAATTTGAATTTCTACCCGACCATTAACAATATATGTACACCATCTCAAGGGTGATTAAGGGGTCTATGTCTTCCTTGTTCATGGGCAACCTCCCTCACAGGTGCCTTTGATCTATGCATGAATAATTACCTAAAATCAATACATACAGACACAGTAACTGAAGTTTAACATTAAAAACAAATAAAACAGCCCAGTCTCTTGACTCTGTCTCTATCTCTCCTGAGTACCCAGCCTTTCCCTTCTTTTTAATAGTGTGTTCTATACACTATACTTGCTGCTTCCAGTTCCTGAACTCCTAGTCATTTCTAAACTGCAACCTTGCTCCTGTCCATACACGTCTACCACAATTTCTGCTACTGAATGCAGTAAAAACCATGATATTTAGGGTCAGAGGACATTTTTTTATTATTTTCCACTAGGCCTTTCCTGGTAGCTTTTGACAAGTTTTTTCTCTCTATCTCTTGAACAGCTTTGACTTCCAAGTCCTGTGCCCTCCTGATAACACTGACTGTTGTTCTCTCCCTCCTTGAAGCTCATTTTTCTTTTTCTCCTGTTCTTAAATATCAAACTTTCCCCTTCATCCAACTGAATATCTGCCCTGCATACTCAAACCACCATGGCATGTATGCAAGTCCATAGTCTCAACTCCATGTAAATGCTGGAGGCCGCCTCTTGAAGGCATGGGGTTCCAGGTCCCTGTGCTGAAGTTCCACTGTGACTATCAAGAGATAGGCACTTAAAGCAGAAGTCACTAGCTTCTGCCCTCACTCTGCTTTTCTTCTAGTGCTCACTGCCTCCGAGAACAGAACTGACATTTCTCTAGCTACACAGATGTTCTTCTCTCTGACATTTCTCAACCTTTGGGTCTTGTCCTGTTCTTCATAAAAGTTGTCTCCGTTCCTTCCTTTTCTGCAGTCTCTGCCTTCTAACTTGTCACCCTGTTTCACACCTGTCTTCTCAGATCCCTCCTTCACATGGCGGACAGAGTTACAGTCCTTTATTTTTCCTTCAGCCTCTTCTTCCCTTGTTCTTTCCATGCCTCTCTTCCCACCTCTCTTTAGATCTTCATTTTGAATTGCAAGTAGAACTAAGAAGATTAGAGGGTAGGGAAAGAAACAGGTGGACAGTTCACACATTCCCTGGTGATGTTAGAAAGTTAGGAACTTCTTGTTAAAGAGGGAATTTAAAATCTCTGAAATACTGAAAGAGTCAACGTCTCAGAGTTCAGGTGATGGAGGTGCGCCAGTAGGACAGTACTGATTGTATCTCAGTGATAAATTATGAGAATTGCAAGAACCAAAAAAAATTTTTCCATGTTAGTAGAGTCATTAAAGGACATTTTCAATTATGGTCATATTTTTAGTCTTCATTTCATTATTTCACGGTGTTCAGTATTTTGGTTTCTTGCTCTCTTTGATGCTAAAATATATTTTCTATCCTTAATAGCAGCAAAAGGAGTTAAGAGGAACATGGAGAACTGTTTTGAAACATCATAAGCCCCCAAGTAGATGGCAAATAGGGTAGTCATTGCTATCAAGCTCAATTCCTGTTGAAGGAGCTGCAGGCAGGCCTGCTTCCTGCCACCCAGATCCTGGCCGCCTGGCTAGCTTATGCCCCAAAATAATGACAAAAAAACTATATTCATATAAACACTGCTTGGCCCATTTCTATTAATGTGTGTAGCATCACGAGGTGCGCTTACCAGGAAGATTCTAGCCTATGTCCATCCTGGGTCGGAGCTTCATTGCATCTGCCCCAGAGAGGAGAAGAAATAGCATCTGTCTGAGGCGTCTTACCTCACTTCCTCTTCCTCCCAGCATTCTGTTCTGTTTACTCCACCCACCTAAGGGCTGGCCTATCAAATAGGCCAAGGCAGTTTCTTTATTAACCAATGACCTTCCTTCATCATTTCCCCTTTTTCTCTTTAAACAAAAAAGGAAGGCTTTAACTTTAACATAGCAAAATTACATATAACAAAACAGTTAT